>NW_027515954.1:0-68003 GCF_048772815.1 Callospermophilus lateralis | reverse complement strand
CAATTTTCATTGCTCTTGCTTGAAGCGTTCGTTTCCAGTGACGCTTTGAATTTTTAGGTTTCACTCTGTTTTCTCCTATATAGATAGATGTGTTTGGAACTCTAAATCAAACACGGTTTGTGCTAGCTTTTTGAAACTTCACAAAATAAAGTAGTTCTAAGTTCTGTCTCTATGGTTTGTTTCCTCTTGAAGTAGCCAAAAGCAGAGACTGCGTAAGACACTTTAATTGGAAAGGTGTGCCAAGCTTCCAAAAAACTAGTGGTTTTCTGAATAGTCGGCAAATATTTTTTCAGCCGATCCTTATGATTCTTATGGTAAAGATCACTTCACTAAGTCCACTTAGCTGCCCAATATTCACTCTTCTAGGATGAAGCGTTCGTTACCAGTAACAGTTTGAGTTTTTTCGTTTCACTCTGTTTTCTCCCATAGAGATAGATATGTTTGGAACTCTGAATCACACACGGTTTGTACTAGCTAATTGAAACTTGACATAATAAAGTAGTTCTAAGTTCTATCTCTATGGTTTGTTTCCTCTTGAAGTACCCCAACCGAGACTGCCGAAAAACACTTTCATTTCAAAGTTGTGCCAAGCTTCCAAAAAACTGCTGGATTTCTGAAATCTCGGCAAATATTTTTTGACCCAATCTAGATGATTCTCTGTGGTAATGATCAGTTCACTAAGTCCAATTAGCTGCCCAACTTTCACTCTTCTTGCTTGAAGCGTTCATTTCCAGTAACACTTCGAGTTTTTAGGTTTCACTCTATTTCCTCCTATATAGATAGATGTGGTTGGAAGGCTAAATCAAACACGGTTTGTGCTAGCTCCTTGAAACTTGAAAAAATAAAGTAGTTCTAAGTTCTGTCTTTGTGGTTTGTTTCCTCTTGAATTACCCCAAGCAGAGACTGCCGAAGGACACTTTCATTTCAAAGGTGTGCCAAGCTTCCAAAAAGATACTGGTTTTCTGAAATCTCGGAGAATTTTTTTTTCACCGAATCTTCATGATTTTCTGTGGTAATGATCAATTCAATAAGTCCACTTAGCTGCCCAATTTTCATTCTTCTTGCTTGAAGTGTTCGTTTCCAGTGACACTTTGAATTTTTAGGTTTCACTCTGTTTTCTCCCATATAGATAGATGTGTTTGGAACTCTAAATCAAACACGGTTTTTGCTAGCTATTTGAAACATCACAAAATAAAGTAGTTCTAAGTTCTTTCTCTATGGTTTGTTTCCTCTTGAAGTAGCCACAAGCAGAGACTGCGTAAGACACTTTCATTGGAAAGGTGTGCCAAGTTTCCAAAAAACTACTGGTTTTCTGAAGAACCGGCAAATATTTTTTCATCTGATCCTGATGATTCTTGTGGTAATGATCAGTTCACTAAGTCCACTTCGCTGCCCAATATTCACTCTTCTAGGATGAAGCGTTCGTTAGCAATAACAGTTTGAGTTTTTATGTTTCACTCTGTTTTCTCCCATATAGATAGATGTGTTTGGAACTCTGAATCAAACACGGTTTGTGCTAGCTCCTTGAAACTTGACAAAAAAATGTAGTTCTAAGCTCTATCTCTATGGTTTGTTTCCTCTTGAAGTACCGCAACAGTGACTGCCGAAAGACACTTTCATTTCAAAGGTGTGCCAAGCTTCCAAAAAACTGCTGGATTTCTGAAATCTCGTCTAATATTTTTTCACCCAATCTAGATGATTCTCTGTGGTAATGATCAGTTCACTAAGTCCACTTAGCTGCCTAAATTTCACTCTTCTTTCTTGATGCGTTCGTTTCCAGTAACACTTCGAAATTTTAGGTTTCACTCTATTTCCTCCTATATAGATAGATGTGGTTGGAAGTCTAAATCAAACACGGTTTGTGCTAGCTCCTTGAAACTTGACAAAATAAAGTAGTTCTAAGTTCTGTCTTTGTGGTTTGTTTCCTCTTGAATTACCCCAAGCAGAGACTGCCGAAAGACACTTTCATTTCAAAGGTGTGCCAAGCTTCCAAAAAAGTACTGGTTTTCTGAAATCTCGGCAAATTTTTTTCACCCAATCTTCCTGATTCTCTCTGGTAACGATGAATTCCATAAGTCCACTTAGCTGCCCAATTTTCATTCTTCTTGCTTGAAGCGTTCATTTCCAGTGACACTTTGAATTTTTAGGTTTCACTCTGTTTTCTCCTATATAGATAGATGTGTTTGGAACTCTAAAACAAACACGGTTTGTGCTAGCTTTTTGAAACTTCACAAAATAAAGTAGTCGTAAGTTCTTTTTCTATGGTTTGTTTCCTCTTGAAGTAGCCACAAGCAGAGACTGCGTAGGACACATTCATTGGAAAGGTGTGCCAAGCTTCCAAAAAACTACTGGATTTCTGAATAGTCAGCAAATATTTTTTCATCCGATCCTGATGATTCTTGGGGTAATAATCACTTCACTAAGTCCACTTAGCTGCCCAATATTCACTCTTCTAGGATGAAGCGTTCGTTACCAGTAACAGTTTGAGTTTTTACGTTTCACTCTGTTTTCTCTCATATAGATAGATGTGTTTGGAACTCTGAATCAAACACGGTTTGTGCTAGCTTTTTGAAACTTGACAAAATAAAGTACTTCTAAGTTCTATCTCTATGGTTTGTTTCCTCTTGAAATACCCCAACAGAGATTGCCGAAAGACACTTTCATTTCAAAGGTGTGCCAAGCTTCCAAAAAACTGCTGGATTTCTTAAATCTCGGCAAATATTTTTTTCACCCAATCTTCATGATTCTCTCTGGTAACGATGAATTCCATAAGTCCACTTAGCTGCCCAATTTTCATTCTTCTTGCTTGAAGCATTCATTTCCAGTGACACTTTGAATTTTTAGGTTTCACTCTGTTTTCTCCTATATAGATAGATGTGTTTGGAACTCTAAATCAAACACGGTTTGTGCTAGCTTTTTGAAACTTCACAAAATAAAGAAGTCGTAAGTTCTTTTTCTATAGTTTGTTTCCTCTTGAAGTAGCCACAAGCAGAGACTGGGTAAGACACTTTCATTGGAAAGGTGTGCCAAGCTTCCAAAAAACTACTGGTTTTCTGAATAGTCGGCAAATATTTTTTCATCCGATCCTGATGATTCTTGTGGTAATGATCAGTTCACTAAGTCCACTTAGCTGCCCAATATTCACTCTTCTAGGATGAAGCGTTCGTTACCAGTAACAGTTTGAGTTTTTACGTTTCACTCTGTTTTCTCGCATATAGATAGATGTGTTTGGAACTCTGAATCAAACACGGTTTGTGCTAGCTCCTTGAAACTTGACAAAAAAAGTAGTTCTAAGTTCTGTCTCTATGGTTTGTTTCCTCTTGAAGTACCCCAAAAGAGATTGCCGAAAGACACTTCATTTCAAAGGTGTGCCAAGCTTCCAAAAAACTGCTGGATTTCTTAAATCTCGGCAAATATTTTTTCACCCAATCTTCATGATTCTCTCTGGTAACGATGAATTCCATAAGTCCACTTAGCTGCCCAATTTTCATTCTTCTTGCTTGAAACGTTCATTTCCAGTGACACTTTGAATTTTTAGGTTTCACTCTGTTTTCTCCTATATAGATAGATGTGTTTGGAACTCTAAATCAAACACGGTTTGTGCTAGCTTTTTGAAACTTCACAAAATAAAGAAGTCGTAAGTTCTCTTTCTATGGTTTGTTTCCTCTTGAAGTAGCCACAAGCAGAGACTGCGTAAGACACTTTCATTGGAAAGGTGTGCCAAGCTTCCAAAAAACTACTGGTTTTCTGAATAGTCGGCAAATATTTTTTCATCCGATCCTGATGATTCTTGTGGTAATGATCACTTCACTAAGTCCACTTAGCTGCCCAATATTCACTCTTCTAGGATGAAGCGTTCGTTACCAGTAACAGTTTGAGTTTTTATGTTTCACTCTGTTTTCTCGCATATAGATAGATGTGTTTGGAACTCTGAATCAAACACGGTTTGTGCTAGCTCCTTGAAACTTGAAAAAAAAAGTAGTTCAAAGTTCTGTCTTTATGGTTTGTTTCCTCTTGAAGTACCCCAAAAGAGACTGCCGAAAGACACTTTCATTTCAAAGGTGTGCCATGCTTCCAAAAAATTGCTGGATTTCTGAAATCTCGGCAAATATTTTTTCACCCAATCTAGATGCTTCTCTGTGGTAATGATCAGTTCACTAAGTCCACTTAGCTGCCCAATTTTCACTCTTCTTGCTTGAAGCGTTCGTTTCCAGGAACACTTCGAATTTTTAGGTTTCACTCTGTTTCCTCCTGTATAGATAGATGTGGTTGGAAGTCTAAATGAAACATGGTTTGTGCTAGCTCCTTAAAACTTGACAAAATAAAGTAGTTCTATGTTCTGTCCTTGTGGTTTGTTTAATCTTGAATTACCCCAAGCAGAAACTGCCGAAAGACACTTTCATTTCAAAGGTGTGCCAAGCTTCCAAAAACTACTGGTTTTCTGACATCTCGGCAAATTATTTTTTCAACCAATCTTCATGATTCTCTGTGGTAAGGATCAATTCTATAAGTCCACTTAGCTGCCCAATTTTCATTCTTCTTGCTTGAAGCGTTCGTTTCCAGTGACACTTTGAATTTTTAGGTTTCACTCTGTTTTCTCCTATATAGATAGATATGTTTGGAACTCTAAATCAAACATGGTTTGTGCTTTCTTTTCAAAACTTCACAAAATAAAGTAGTTCTAAGTTCTGTCTCTATGGTTTGTTTAATCTTGAAGTAGCCACAAGCAGAGATTGCGTAAGACACTTTCATTGGAAAGGTGTTCCAAGCTTCCAAAAAACTACTGGTTTTCTGAATAGTCGGCAAATATTTTTTCATCCGATCCTGATGATTCTTGTGGTAATGATCAGTTCACTAAGTCCACTTCGCTGCCCAATATTCACTCTTCTAGGATGAAGCGTTCGTTACCAGTAACACTTTGAGTTTTACGTTTCACTCTGTTTTCTCCCATATAGATAGATGTGTTTGGAACTCTGAATCAAACACGGTTTGTGCTAGCTTCTTGAAACTTCACAAAATAAAGTAGTTCTAAGTTCTATCTCTATGGTTTGTTTCCTCTTGAAGTACCCCAACAGAGACTGCCGAAAGACACTTTCATTTCAAAGGTGTGCCAAGCTTCCGAAAAACTGCTGGATTTCTGAAATCTCGGCAAATATTTGTTCACCCAATCTAGATGATTCTCTGTGGTAATGATCAGTTCACCAAGTCCACTTAGCTGCCCAATTTTCACTCTTCTTGCTTGAATCGTTTGTTTCCAGGAACACTTCGAATTTTTAGGTTTCACTCTGTTTCCTCCTATATAGATAGATGTGGTTGGAAGTCTAAATCAAACACGGTTTCTGCTAGCTCCTTGAAACTTGACAAAATAAAGTAGTTCTATGTTCTGTCTTTGTGGTTTGTTTCCTCTTGAATTACCCCAAGCAGAGACTGCCGAAAGACACTTTCATTTCAAAGGTGTGCCAAGCTTCCAAAAAAGTACTGGTTTTCTGAAATCTCGGCAAATTTTTTTTCACCCAATCTTCATGATTCTCTGTGGTAATGATCAATTCAGTAAGTCTAGTTTGCTGCCCAATTTTCATTCTTCTTGCTTGAAGCGTTCGTTTCCAGTGACACTTTGAATTTTTAGGTTTCACTCTGTTTTCACCTATATAGATAGATGTGTTTGGAACTCTAAATCAGACACGGTTTGTGCTAGCTTTTTGAAACTTCACAAAATACAGTAGTTATGAGTTCTGTCTCTATGGTTTGTTTCCTCTTGAAATAGCCACAAGCAAAGACTGCGTATGACACTTTCATTGGAAAGGTTTACCAAGCTTCCAAAAACTAATGGTTTTCTGAATAGTCTGCAAATATTTTTTCATCCAATCCTGATGATTCTTGTGGTAATGATCAGTTCACTATGTCCACTTAGCTGCCCAATATTCACTCTTCCAGGATGAAGCATTCGTAACCAGTAACAGTATGAGTTTTAACGTTTCACTCTGTTTCTTCCATATAAATAGATGTGGTTTGGAACTCTGAATCAAACACGGTTTTTGCTAGCTCCTTGAAACTTGTCAAAATAGAATAGTTCTAAGTTCTATCTCTATGGTTTTTTTCCTCTTGAAGTACCCCAACAGAGACTGCCGAAAGACACTTTCATTTCAAAGGTGTGCCAAGCTTCCAAAAAACTGCTGGATTTCTGAAATCTCAGCAAATATTTTTTCACCCAATCTAGATGATTCTGTGTGGTAATGATCAGTTCACCAAGTCCACTTAGCTGCCCAATTTTCACTCTTCTTGCTTGAAGCGTTCCTTTCCAGTAACACTTTGAATTTTTAGTTTTCACTCTGTTTCCTCCTATATAGATAGATGTGGTTGGAAGTCTAAATCAAACACGGTTTGTGCTAGCTCCAACAAAACTTGACAAAATAAAGTAGTTCTAAGTTCTGTCTTTGTGATTTGTTTCCTCTTGAATTACCCCAAGCAGAGACTTCCGAAAGACACTTTCATTTCAAAGGTGTGCCAAGCTTCCAAAAAAGTACTGGTTTTCTGAAATCTCGGCAAATATTTTTTCACCCAATCTTTATGATTCTCTGTGGTAATGATCAATTCAATAAGTCCACTTAGCTGCCCAATTTTCATTCTTCTTTCTTGAAGCGTTCGTTTCCACTGACACTTTGAATTTTTAGGTTTCACGCTGTTTTCTCCTATATAGATAGATGTGTTTGGAACTCTAAATCAAACACGGTTTTTGGTAGCTTTTTGAAACTTCACAAAATACAGTAGTTCTAAGTTCTGTCTCTATGGTTTGTTTCCTCTTGAAGTAGCCACAAGCAGAGACTGCGTATGACACTTTCATTGGAAAGGTGTGGAAGCTTCCAAAAAACTACTGGTTTTCTGAATAGTCGGCAAATATTTTTACATCCGATCCTGATGATTCTTGTGGTAATGATCAGTTCACTAAGTCCACTTCGCTGCCCAATATTCACTCTTCTAGGATGAAGCGTTCGTTACCAGTAACACTTTCAGTTTTACGTTTCACTCTGTTTTCTCCCATATAGATAGATGTGTTTGAAACTCTGAATCAAACACGGTTTGTGATAGCTTCTTGAAACTTGACAAAATAAAGTAGTTCTAAGTTCTATCTCTATGGTTTGTTTCCTCTTGAATTACCCCAACAGAGACTGCCAAAAGACACTTTCATTTCAAAGGTGTGCCAAGCTTCCGAAAAACTGCTGGATTTCTGAAATCTCGGCAAATATTTTTTCACCCAATCTAGATGATTCTCTGTGGTAATGATCAGTTCACTAAGTCCACTTAGCTGCCCAATTTTCACTCTTCTTGCTTGAAGCGTTCCTTTCCAGTAACACTTCGAATTTTTAGGTTTCACTCTGTTTCCTCCTATATAGATAGATGTGGTTGGAAGTCTAAATCAAACACAGTTTGTGCTAGATCCTTGAAACTTGACAAAATAAAGTAGTTCTAAGTTCTGTCTTTGCGGTTTGTTTCCTCTTGAAGTAGCAACAAGCAGAGACTGCGTAAGACACTTTCTTTGGAAAGGTGTGCCAAGCTTCCAAAAAACTAATGGTTTCCTGAATAGTCGGCAAATATTTTTTTATCCGATTCTGATGATTGTTGTGGTAATGATCAGTTCACTAAGTCCACTTAGCTGCACAATATTCACTCTTCTAGGATGAAGCGTTCGTTACCAGTAACAGTTTGAGTTTTTACGTTTCACTCTGTTTTCTCCCATATAGATAGATGTGTTTGGAACTCTGAATCAAACACGGTTTGTGCTAGCTCCTTGAAACTTGACAAAATAAAGTAGTTCTAAGTTCTATCTCTATGGTTTGTTTCCTCTTGAAGTACCCCAACAGAGACTGCCAAAAGACACTTTCATTTCAAAGGTGTGCCAAGCTTCCAAAAAACTGCTGGATTTCTGAAATCTCGGCAAATATTTTTTCACCCAATCTAGATGATTCTCTGTGGTAATGCTCAGTTCACTAAGTCCACTTAGCTGCCCAATTTTCACTCTTCTTGCTTGAAGCGTTCGTTCCAGTAACACTTCGAATTTTTAGGTTTCACTCTGTTTCCTCCTATATAGATAGATGTGGTTGGAAGTCTAAATCAAACACGGTTTGTGCTAGCTCCTTGAAACTTGACAAAATAAAGTAGTTCTACGTTCTGTCTTTGTGGTTTGTTTCCTCTTGAATTACCCCAAGCAGAGACTGCCGAAAGACACTTTCATTTCAAAGGTGTGCCAAGCTTCCAAAAAAGTACTGGTTTTCTGAAATCTCGGCAAATTTTTTTTCACCCAATCTTCATGATTCTCTGTGGTAATGATCAATTCAGTAAGTCTAGTTTGCTGCCCAATTTTCATTCTTCTTGCTTGAAGCGTTCGTTTCCAGTGACACTTTGAATTTTTAGGTTTCACTCTGTTTTCACCTATATAGATAGATGTGTTTGGAACTCTAAATCAGACACGGTTTGTGCTAGCTTTTTGAAACTTCACAAAATACAGTAGTTATGAGTTCTGTCTCTATGGTTTGTTTCCTCTTGAAATAGCCACAAGCAAAGACTGCGTATGACACTTTCATTGGAAAGGTTTACCAAGCTTCCAAAAACTAATGGTTTTCTGAATAGTCTGCAAATATTTTTTCATCCAATCCTGATGATTCTTGTGGTAATGATCAGTTCACTATGTCCACTTAGCTGCCCAATATTCACTCTTCCAGGATGAAGCATTCGTAACCAGTAACAGTATGAGTTTTAACGTTTCACTCTGTTTCTTCCATATAAATAGATGTGGTTTGGAACTCTGAATCAAACACGGTTTTTGCTAGCTCCTTGAAACTTGTCAAAATAGAATAGTTCTAAGTTCTATCTCTATGGTTTTTTTCCTCTTGAAGTACCCCAACAGAGACTGCCGAAAGACACTTTCATTTCAAAGGTGTGCCAAGCTTCCAAAAAACTGCTGGATTTCTGAAATCTCAGCAAATATTTTTTCACCCAATCTAGATGATTCTGTGTGGTAATGATCAGTTCACCAAGTCCACTTAGCTGCCCAATTTTCACTCTTCTTGCTTGAAGCGTTCCTTTCCAGTAACACTTTGAATTTTTAGTTTTCACTCTGTTTCCTCCTATATAGATAGATGTGGTTGGAAGTCTAAATCAAACACGGTTTGTGCTAGCTCCAACAAAACTTGACAAAATAAAGTAGTTCTAAGTTCTGTCTTTGTGATTTGTTTCCTCTTGAATTACCCCAAGCAGAGACTTCCGAAAGACACTTTCATTTCAAAGGTGTGCCAAGCTTCCAAAAAAGTACTGGTTTTCTGAAATCTCGGCAAATATTTTTTCACCCAATCTTTATGATTCTCTGTGGTAATGATCAATTCAATAAGTCCACTTAGCTGCCCAATTTTCATTCTTCTTTCTTGAAGCGTTCGTTTCCACTGACACTTTGAATTTTTAGGTTTCACGCTGTTTTCTCCTATATAGATAGATGTGTTTGGAACTCTAAATCAAACACGGTTTTTGGTAGCTTTTTGAAACTTCACAAAATACAGTAGTTCTAAGTTCTGTCTCTATGGTTTGTTTCCTCTTGAAGTAGCCACAAGCAGAGACTGCGTATGACACTTTCATTGGAAAGGTGTGGAAGCTTCCAAAAAACTACTGGTTTTCTGAATAGTCGGCAAATATTTTTACATCCGATCCTGATGATTCTTGTGGTAATGATCAGTTCACTAAGTCCACTTCGCTGCCCAATATTCACTCTTCTAGGATGAAGCGTTCGTTACCAGTAACACTTTCAGTTTTACGTTTCACTCTGTTTTCTCCCATATAGATAGATGTGTTTGAAACTCTGAATCAAACACGGTTTGTGATAGCTTCTTGAAACTTGACAAAATAAAGTAGTTCTAAGTTCTATCTCTATGGTTTGTTTCCTCTTGAATTACCCCAACAGAGACTGCCAAAAGACACTTTCATTTCAAAGGTGTGCCAAGCTTCCGAAAAACTGCTGGATTTCTGAAATCTCGGCAAATATTTTTTCACCCAATCTAGATGATTCTCTGTGGTAATGATCAGTTCACTAAGTCCACTTAGCTGCCCAATTTTCACTCTTCTTGCTTGAAGCGTTCCTTTCCAGTAACACTTCGAATTTTTAGGTTTCACTCTGTTTCCTCCTATATAGATAGATGTGGTTGGAAGTCTAAATCAAACACAGTTTGTGCTAGATCCTTGAAACTTGACAAAATAAAGTAGTTCTAAGTTCTGTCTTTGCGGTTTGTTTCCTCTTGAAGTAGCAACAAGCAGAGACTGCGTAAGACACTTTCTTTGGAAAGGTGTGCCAAGCTTCCAAAAAACTAATGGTTTCCTGAATAGTCGGCAAATATTTTTTTATCCGATTCTGATGATTGTTGTGGTAATGATCAGTTCACTAAGTCCACTTAGCTGCACAATATTCACTCTTCTAGGATGAAGCGTTCGTTACCAGTAACAGTTTGAGTTTTTACGTTTCACTCTGTTTTCTCCCATATAGATAGATGTGTTTGGAACTCTGAATCAAACACGGTTTGTGCTAGCTCCTTGAAACTTGACAAAATAAAGTAGTTCTAAGTTCTATCTCTATGGTTTGTTTCCTCTTGAAGTACCCCAACAGAGACTGCCAAAAGACACTTTCATTTCAAAGGTGTGCCAAGCTTCCAAAAAACTGCTGGATTTCTGAAATCTCGGCAAATATTTTTTCACCCAATCTAGATGATTCTCTGTGGTAATGCTCAGTTCACTAAGTCCACTTAGCTGCCCAATTTTCACTCTTCTTGCTTGAAGCGTTCGTTCCAGTAACACTTCGAATTTTTAGGTTTCACTCTGTTTCCTCCTATATAGATAGATGTGGTTGGAAGTCTAAATCAAACACGGTTTGTGCTAGCTCCTTGAAACTTGACAAAATAAAGTAGTTCTACGTTCTGTCTTTGTGGTTTGTTTCCTCTTGAATTACCCCAAGCAGAGACTGCCGAAAGACACTTTCATTTCAAAGGTGTGCCAAGCTTCCAAAAAAGTACTGGTTTTCTGAAATCTCGGCAAATTTTTTTTCACCCAATCTTCATGATTCTCTGTGGTAATGATCAATTCAATAAGTCCACTTAGCTGCCCAATTTTCATTCTTTTTGCTTGAAGCGTTCGTTTCCAGTGACACTTTGAATTTTTAGGTTTCACTCTGTTTTCTCTAATATAGATAGATGTTTTTGGAACTCTAAATCAAACATGGTTTGTGCTAGCTTTTTGAAACTTCATAAAATAAAGTAGTTCTAAGTTCTGTATCTATGGTTTGTTTCCTCTTGAAGTAGCCACAAGCAGAGACTGCGTAAGATACTTTTATTTGAAAGGTATGACAAGCTTGCAAAAAACTACTGGTTTTCTGAATAGTCGGCAAATATTTTTTCATCCGATCCTGATGATTCTTGTGGTAATGATCAGTTCACTAATTCCAATTTGCTGCCCAATATTCACTCTTGTAGAATGAAGCATTCGTAACCAGTAACAGTATGAGTTTTTACGTTTCACTCTGTTTCTCCCGTATAGATAGATGTGGTTTGGAACTCTGAATCGAACAAGGTTTGTGCTAGCTCCTTGAAACTTGACAATATAAAGTAGTTCTAAGTTCTATCTCTATGGTTTGTTTCCTCTTGAAGTACCCCAACAGAGACTGCCGAAAGACACTTTCATTTCAAAGGTGTGCCAAGCTTCCAAAAAACTGCTGGATTTCTGACATCTCGGCAAATATTTTTTCACCCAATCTAGATGATTCTCTGTGGTAATGATCAGTTCACTAAGTCCACTTAGCTGCCCAATTTTCACTCTTCTTGCTTGAAGCGTTCCTTTCCAGTAACACTTCGAATTTTTAGGTTTCACTCTGTTTCCACCTATACAGATAGATGTGGTTGGAAGTCTAAATCAAACACGGTTTGTGCTAGCTCCTTGAAACATGACAAAATAAAGTAGTTCTACGTTCTGTCTTTGTGGTTTGTTTCCTCTTGAATTACCCCAAGCAGAGACTGCCGAAAGACATATTCATTTCAAAGGTGTGCCAAGCTTCCAATAAAGTACTGGTTTTTTGAAATCTCGGCAAATTTTTTTTCACCCAACCTTCATGATCCTCTGTGGTAATGATCAATTCAATAAGTCCAATTAGCTCCTAAATTTTCATTCTTCTTGCTTGAAGCGTTCGTTTCCAGTGACACTTTGAATTTTAGTTTTCAAGCTGTTTTCTCCTATATAGATAGATGTGTTTCGAACTCTAAATCAAACACGGTTTGTGCTAGATCCTTGAAACTTCACAAAATACAATAGTTATAAGTTCTGTCTCTATGGTTTGTTTCCTCTTGAAGTAGCCACAAGCAGAGACTGCGTATGACACTTTCATTGGAAAGGTGTACCAAGCTTCCAAAATCTACTGGTTTTCTGAATAGTCGGCAAATATTTTTTCATCCGATCCTGATGACTCTTGTGGTAATGATCAGTTCACTATGTCCACTTCGCTGCCCAATATTCACTCTTCTAGGATGAAGCGTTCCTTACCAGTAACAGTTTGAGTTTTTACGTTTCACTCTGTTTTTTCCCATATAGATAGATGTGTTTGGAACTCTGAATCAAACACGGTTTGTGGTAGCTCCTTGAAACTTGACAATATAAAGTAGCTCTAAGTTCTATCTCTATGGTTTGTTTCCTCTTGAAGTACCCCAACAGAGACTGCCGAAAGACACTTTCATTTCAAAGGTGTGCCAAGCTTCCAAAAAACTGCTGGATTTCTGAAATCTCGGCAAATATTTTTTCACCCAATCTAGATGATTCTCTGTGGTAATGATCAGTTCACCAAGTCCACTTAGCTGCCCAATTTTCACTCTTCTTGCTTGAAGCGTTCGTTTCCAGTAACACTTCGAATTTTTAGGTTTCACTCTGTTTCCTCCTATATAGATAGATGTGCTTGGAAGTCTAAATCAAACACGGTTTGTGCTAGCTCCTTGAAACTTGACAAAATAAAGTAGTTCTAAGTTCTGTCTTTGTGGTTTGTTTCCTCTTGAATTACCCCAAGCAGAGACTGCCGAAAGACACTTTCATTTCAAAGGTGTGCCAAGCTTCCAAAAAAGTACTGGTTTTCTGAAATCTCTGCAAATTTTTTTTCACCCAATTTTCATGATTCTCTGTGGTAATGATCAATTCAATAAGTACACTTAGCTGCCCAATTTTCATTCTTCTTGCTTGAAGCATTCGTTTCCAGTGACACTTTGAATTTTTAGGTTTCACTCTGTGTTCTCCTATATAGATAGATGTGTTTGGAACTCTAAATCAAACACGGTTTGTGCTAGCTTTTTGAAACTTCACAAAATAAAGTAGTTCTAAGTTCTGTCTCTATGGTTTGTTTCCTCTTGAAGTAGCCACAAGCAGAGACTGCGTAAGACACTTTCATTGGAAAGGTGTGCCAAGCTTCCAAAAAACTACTGGTTTTCTGAATAGTCGGAAATATTTTTTCATTCGATCCTGATGATTCTTGTGGTAATGATCAGTTCACTAAGTCCACTTAGCTGCCCAATATTCACTTTTCTATGATGAAGCATTCGTTACCAGTAACAGTTTGAGTTTTTACATTACACTGTGTTTTCTCCCATATAGATAGATGTGTTTGGAACTCTGAATCAAACATGGTTTGTGCTAGCTCCTTGAAACTTGACAAAATAAAGTAGTTCTAAGTTCTATCTCTATGGTTTGTTTCCTCTTGAAGTACCCCAACAGAGACTGCCGAAAGACACTTTCATTTCAAAGGTGTGCGAAGCTTCCAAAAACCTGCTGGATTTCTGAAATCTTGGCAAATATTTTTTCACCCAATCTAGATGATTCTCTGTGGTAATGATCAGTTCACTAAGTCCACTTAGCTGCCCAATTTTCACTCTTCTTGCTTGAAGCGTTCCTTTCCAGTAACACTTCGAATTTTTAGGTTTCACTCTGTTTCCTCCTATATAGATAGATGTGGTTGGAAGTCTAAATCAAACACAGTTTGTGCTAGATCCTTGAAACTTGACAAAGTAAAGTAGTTCTAAGTTCTGTCTTTGTGGTTTGTTTCCTCTTGAATTACCCCAAGCAGAAACTGCCGAAAGACCCTTTCATTTCAAAGGTGTGCCAAGATTCCAGAAAAGTACTGGTTTTCTGAAATCTCGGCAAATTTTTTTCACCCAATCTTCCTGATTCTCTCTGGTAACGATGAATTCCATAAGTCCACTTAGCTGCCCAATTTTCATTCTTCTTGCTTGAAGCGTTCATTTCCAGTGACACTTTGAATTTTTAGGTTTCACTCTGTTTTCTCTTATATAGATAGATGTGTTTGGAACTCTGAATCAAACACGGTTTGTGCTAGCTCCTTGAAACTTGACAAAATAAAGTAGTTCTGAGTTCTATCTCTATGGTTTGTTTCCTCTTGAAGTACTCCAACAGAGACTGCCGAAAGACACTTTCATTTCAAAGGTGTGCCAAGCTTCCAAAAACTGCTGGATTTCTGAAATCTCGGCAAATATTTTTTCACCCAATCGAGATGATTCTCTGTAGTAATGATCAGTTCACTTAGTCCACTTAGCTACCCAATTTTCACTCTTCTTGCTTGAAGCGTTCGTTTCCAGTGACACTTCGAATTTTTAGGTTTCACTCTGTTTTCTCCTATATAGATAGATGTGGTTGGAAATCTAAATCAAAAATGGTCTGTGGTAGCTCCTTGAAACTTGACAAAATAAAGTAGTTCTAAGTTCTATCTCTATGGTTTGTTTCCTAATGAAGTACACCAACAGAGACTGCCGAAATAGACTTTCATTTCAAAGGTGTGCCAAGCTTCCAAAAAAGTACTGGTTTTCTGAAATCTCGGCAAATTTTTTTTCACCCAATCTTCATGATTTTCTGTGGTAACGATCAATAAGTCCACTTAGCTGTCCAATTTTCATTGCTCTTGCTTGAAGCGTTCGTTTCCAGTGACGCTTTGAATTTTTAGGTTTCACTCTGTTTTCTCCTATATAGATAGATGTGTTTGGAACTCTAAATCAAACACGGTTTGTGCTAGCTTTTGAAACTTCACAAAATAAAGTAGTTCCAAGTTCTGTCTCTATGGTTTGTTTCCTCTTGAAGTAGACACAAGCAGCGACTGCGTAAGACACTTTCATTGGAAAGGTGTGCCAAGCTTCCAAAATACTAATGGTTTTCTGAAATCTCGGCAAATATTTGTTCCATGATTCTCTGTGGTAATGATCAAATCAATAAGTCCACTTAGCTGCCCAATTTTCATTCTTCTTGCTTGAAGCGTTCATTTCCAGGGACACTTTGAATTTTTAGGTTTCACTCTATTTCCTCCTATATAGATAGATGTGGTTGGAAGTCTAAATCAAACACGGTTTGTTCTAGCTCCTTAACTTGACAAAATAAAGTAGTTCTAAGTTCTGTCTTTGTGGTTTGTTTCCTCTTGAATTACCCCAAGCAGAGACTGCCGAAAGACACTTTCATTTCAAAGGTGTGCCAAGCTTACAAGAAAGTACTGGTTTTCTGATATCTCGGCAAATTTTTTTTCACCCAATCTTCATGATTCTCTGTGGTAATGATCAATTCAATAAGTCCACTTAGCTGCCCAATTTTCATTCTTCTTGCTTGAAGCCTTCGTTTCCAGTGACCCTTTGAATTTTTAGGTTTCACTCTGTTTTCTCCTATATAGATAGATGTGTTTGGAACTCTAAATCAAACACGGTTTGTGCTAGCTTTTTGGAACTTCACAAAATAAACTGGTTCTAAGTTCTGTCTCTATGGTTTGTTTCCTCTTGAAGTAGCCACAAGCAGAGACTGCGTAAGACACTTTCATTGGAAAGGTGTGCCAAGCTTCCAAAAAACTACTGGTTTTCTGAATAGTCGGCAAATATTTTTTCATCTGATCCTGATGATTCTTGGGGTAATGATCAGTTCACTAAGTCCACTTAGCTGCCCAATATTCACTCTTCTAGGATGAAGCGTTGGTTACCAGTAACAGTTTGAGTTTTTACGTTTCACTCTGTTTTTTCCCATAAAGATAGATGTGTTTGGAACTCTGAATCAAACACGGTTTGTGCTAGCTTCTTGAAACTTGACAAAATACAGAAGTTCTAAGTTCTGTCTCTATGGTTTGTTTTCTCTTGAAGTAGGCACAAGCAGAGACTGCGTAAGACACTTTCATTGGAAAGGTGTGCCAAGCTTCCAAAAAACTACTGGTTTTCTGAATAGTCGGCAAATTTTTTTCGTCCGATCCTGATGATTCTTGTGGTAATGATCAGTTCACTAAGTCCACTTAGCTGCCCAATATTCACTCTTCTAGGATGAAGCGTTCGTTACCAGTAACAGTTTGAGTTTTTACGTTTCACTCTGTTTTCTCCCATAGAGATAGATGTGTTTGGAACTCTGAATCAAACACGGTTTGTACTAGCTAATTGAAACTTGACATAATAAAGTAGTTCTAAGTTCTATCTCTATGGTTTGTTTCCTCTTGAAGTACCCCAACCGAGACTGCCGAAAGACACTTTCATTTCAAAGTTGTGCCAAGCTTCCAAAAAACTGCTGGATTTCTGAAATCTCGGCAAATATTTTTTCACCCAATCTAGATGATTCTCTGTGGTAATGATCAGTTCACTAAGTCCACTTAGCTGCCCAATTTTCACTCTTCTTGCTTGAAGCGTTCGTTTCCAATAACACTTCAAAATTTAGGTTTCACTCTATTTCCTCCTATATAGATAGATGTGGTTGGAAGTCTAAATCAAACACGGTTTGTGCTAGCTCCTTGAAACTTGAAAAAATAAAGTAGTTCTAAGTTCTGTCTTTGTGGTTTGTTTCCTCTTGAAATACCCCAAGCAGAGACTGCTGAAAGACACTTTCATTTCAAAGGTGTGCCAAGCTTCCAAAAAAGTACTGGTTTTCTGAAATCTCGGCAATTTTTTTTTCACCCAATCTTCATGACTCTCTGTGGTAAGGATCAATTCAATAAGTCCACTTAGCTGCCCAATTTTCATTCTTCTTGCTTTAAGCTTTCCTTTCCAGTGACACTTTGAATTTTTAGGTTTCACTCTGTTTTCTCCTATATAGATAGATGTGTTTGGAACTCTAAATCAAACACGGTTTGTGCTAGCTTTTTGAAACTTCGCAAAATAAAGTATTTCTAAGTTCTGTCTCTATGGTTTGTTTTCTTTGAAGTAGCCACAAGCAGAGACTGCGTAAGACACTTTCATTGGAAAGGTGTGCCAAGCTTCCAAAAAACTACTGGTTTTCTGAATAGTCGGCAAATATTTTTTCATGCGATCCTGATGATTCTTGTGGTAATGATCAGTTCACTAAGTCCACTTAGCTGCCCAATACTCACTCTTCTAAAATGAAGCGTTCCTTACCAGGAACAGTTTGAGATTTTACGTTTCACTCTGTTTTCTGCCATATAGATAGATGTGTTTGGAACTCTGAATCAAACACGGTTTGTGCTAGCTTTTTGAAACTTGACAAAATAAAGTAGTTCTAAGTTCTATCTCTATGGTTTGTTTCCTCTTGAAGTACCCCAAAATAGACTGCCGAAAGACACTTTCATTTCAAAGGTGTGACAATCTTCCAAAAAACTACAGAATTTCTGAAATCACGGCAAAAATTTTTTCATCCAATCTTCATGATTCTCTGTGGTAATGATCTATTCAATAAGTCCACTTAGCTGCCCAAATTTTCATTCTTCTTTCTTGAAGCGTTCGTTTCCAGTGACACTTTGAATTTTTAGGTTTCACTCTGTTTTCTCCTATATAGATAGATGTGTTTGGAACTCTAAGTCAAACACGGTTTGTTCTAGCTTTTTGAAACTTCTCAAAATAATGTAGTTCTAAGTTCTGTCTCTATGGTTTGTTCCTCTTGAAGTAGCCACAAGCAGAGACTGCGTAAGACACTTTCATTGGAAAGGTGTGCCAAACTTCCAAAAAACTACTGGTTTTCTGAATAGTCGGCAAATATTTTTTCATCTGATCCTGATGATTCTTGTGGTAATGATCAGTTCACTAAGTCCACTTAGCTGCCCAATTTTCACTCTTCTAGGATGAAGCGTTCATTACCAGTAAGAGTTTGAGTTTTTACATTTCACTCTGTTTTCTCCTATATAGATAGATGTGTTTGAAACTCTGAATCAAACACGGTTTGAGCCAGCTCCTTGAAACTTGACAAAATAAAGTAGTTCTAAGTTCTATCTGTATGGTTTGTTTTTTCTTGAAGTAGCCACAAGCAGAGACTGCGTAAGACACTTTCATTGGAAAGGTGTGCCAAGCTTCCAAAAAACTACAGTTTTTCTGAATAGTCGGCAAATATTTTTTGATCCGATCCTGATGATTCTTGTGGTAATGATCAGTACACTAAGTCCACTTAGCTGCCCAATATTCACTCTTCTAGGATGAAGCGTTCGTTACCAGTAACAGTTTGAGTTTTTACGTTTCACTCTGTTTTCTCCCATATAGATAGATGTGATTGGAACTCTGAATCAAACACGGTTGGTGCTAGCTTCTTGAAACTTGACAAAATAAAGTAGTTCTAAGTTCTATCTCTATGGTTTGTTTCCTCTTGAAGTACCCCAACAGAGACTGCCAAAAGACACTTTCATTTCAAAGGTGTGCCAAGCTTCCAAAAAACTACTGGTTTTCTGAAATCTCGGCAAATATTTTTTCACCCAATCTTCATGATTCTCTGTTTTAATCATCAATTCAATAAGTCCACTTAGCTGCCCAAATTTCATTCTTCTTGCTTGAAGCGTTCGTTTCCAGTGACACTTTGAAATTTTAGGTTTCACTCTATTTCCTCCTATATAGATAGATGTGGTTGAAAGTCTAAATCAAACAAGGTTTGTGCTAGCTCCTTGAAACAAGACAAAATAAAGTAGTTCTAAGTTCTGTCTTTGTGGTTTGTTTCCTCTTGAATTACCCCAAGCTGAGACTGCCGAAAACACTTTCATTTCAAATGTGTGCCATGCTTCCAAAAAAGTACTGGTTTTCTGAAATCTCGGCAATTTTTTTTCACCCAATCTTCATGATTCTCTGTGGTAATGATCAATTCAATAAGTACACTAAGCTGCCCAATTTTCATTCGTTTTTCTTGAAGCGTTCGTTTCCAGTGACACTTTGAATTTTTAGGTTTCACGCTGTTTTCTCCTATATAGTTAGATGTGTTTGGAACTCTAAATCAAACACGGTTTGTGCTAGCTTTTTGAAACTTCACAAAGTAATGTAGTTCTAAGTTCTGTCTCTATGGTTTGTTTCCTTTGAAGTAGCCACAAGCATAGACTGCGTAAGACACTTTCATTGGAAAGGTGTGCCAAGCTTCCAAAAAACTACTGGTTTTCTGAATAGTCGGCAAATATTTTTTCATCCGATCCTGATGATTTTGTGGTAATGATCAGTTCACTAAGTCCACTTAGCTGCCCAATATTCACTCTTCTAAGATGAAGCGTTCGTTAAAAGTAACAGTTAGAGATATTACGTTTCACTCTGTTTTCTCCCATAGAGATAGATTTGTTTGGAACTCTGAATCAAACACGGTTTGTGCTAGTTCCTTGAAACTTGACAAAATAAAGTAGTTCTAAGTTCTATCTCTATAGTTTGTTTCCTCTTGAAGTACCCCAACAGAGACTGCCGAAAGACACTTTAATTTCAAAGGTGTGCCAAGCTTCCCAAAAACTACTGGATTTCTGGAATCTCGGCAAATATTTTTTCACCCAATCTAGATGATTCTCTGTGGTAATGATAAGTTCAGTAAGTCCCCTTAGCTTCCCAATTTTCACTCTTCTTGCTTGAAGCGTTCGTTTCCAGTAACACTTCGAATTTTTAGGTTTCACTCTATTTCCTCCTATATAGATAGATGTGTTTGGAAGTCTAAATCAAACACGGTTTTTGCTAGCTCCTTGAAACTTGACAAAATAAAGTAGTTCTAAGTTCTGTCTTTGTGGTTTGTTTCCTCTTGAATTACCCCAAGCAGAGACTGCCGAAAGACACTTTCATTTCAAAGGTGTGCCAAGCTTCCAAAAAAGTACTGGTTTTCTCAAATCTCGGCAAATTTTTTCTCTCCCAATCTTCATGATTCTATGTGGTAATGATCAATTCAATAAGTCCACTTAGCTGCCCAATTTTCATTCTTCTTGCTTGAAGCGTTCATTTCCAGTGACACTTTGAATTTTTAGGTTTCACTCTGTTTTCTCCTATATAGATAGATGTGTTTGGAACTCTAAATCAAACACGTTTGTGCTAGCTTTTTGAACCTTCACAAAATAAAGTAGTTCTAAGTTCTGTCTCTATGGTTTGTTTCCTCTTGAAGTAGCCACAAGCAGAGACTGCGTAAGACACTTTCATAGGAAAGGTGTGCCAAGCTTCCAAAAAACTACTGGTTTTCTGAATAGTCTGCAAATATTTTTTCATCCGATCCTGATGACTCTTGTGGTAATGATCAGTTCACTAAGTCCACTTAGCTGCCCAATATTCACTCTTCTAGGTTGAAGCATTCGTTACCAGTAACAGTTTGAGATTAAACGTTTCACTCTGTTTTCTCCCATAGAGATAGATGTGTTTGGAACTCTGAATCAAACATGGTTTGTGCTAGCTCCTTGAAACGTGACAAAATAAAGTAGTTCTAAGTTCAATCTCTATGGTTTGTTTCCTCTTGAAGTACCCCAACAGAGACTGCCAAAAGACACTTTCATTTCAAAGGTGTGCCAAGATTCCAAAAAACTGCTGGATTTCTGGAATCTCGGCAAATATTTTTTCACCCAATCTAGATGATTCTCTGTTGTAATGATCAGTTCACTAAGTCCACTTAGCTGCCCAATTTTCACTCTTCTTGCTTGAAGCGTTCGTTTCCAGTAACACTTCGAAATTTTATGTTTCACTCTATTTCCTCCTATATAGATAGATGTGTTTGGAAATCTAAATCAAACACGGTTTTTGCTAGGTCCTTGAAACTTGACAAAATAAAGTAGTTCGAAGTTCTGTTTTTGTGGTTTGTTTACTCTTGAATTACCCCAAGCAGAGACTGCCGAAAGACACTTTCATTTCAAAGGGGTGCCAAGCTTACAAAAAAGTACTGGTTTTCTAAAATCTCGGCAAATTTTTTTTCACCCTATCTACATGATTCTCTGTGGTAATGATCAATTCAATAAGTCCACTTAGATGCCCAATTTTCATTTTTCTTGCTTGAAGCGTTCGTTTCCAGTGACACTTTGAATTTTTAGTTTTCACTCTGTTTTCTCCTATATAGATAGATGTGTTTGGAACTCTAAATCAAACACGGTTTGTGCTAGCTTTTTGAAACTTCACAAAATAAAGTAGTTCTAAGTTCTGTCTCTATGGTTTGTTTCTTCTTGAAGTAGCCACAAGCAGAGACTGCGTAAGACACTTTCATTGGAAAGGTGTGCCAAGCTTCCAAAAAACTACTGGTTTTCTGAATAGTCGGCAAATATTTTTTCATCCGATCCTGATGATTCCTGTGGTAATGATCAGTTCACTAAGTCCACTTAGCTGCCCAATATTCACTCTTCTAGGATGAAGCGTTCGTTACCAGTAACAGTTTGAGTTTTTACGTTTCACTCTGTTTTTTCCCATAGAGATAGATGTGTTTGGAACTCTGAATCAAACACGGTTTGTGCTAGCTTCTTTAAACTTGACAAAATAAAGAAGTTCTAAGTTCTGTCTCTATGGTTTGTTTCCTCTTGAAGTAGGCACAAGCAGAGACTGCGTAAGACACTTTCATTGGAAAGGTGTGCCAAGCTTCCAAAAAACTACTGGTTTTCTGAATAGTCGGCAAATTTTTTTCATCCGATCCTGATGATTCTTGTTGTAATGATCAGTTCACTAATTCCACTTAGCTGCCCAATATTCACTCTTCTAGGATGAAGCGTTCGTTACCAGTAACAGTTTGAGTTTTTACGTTTCACTCTGTTTTCTCCCATAGAGATAGATGTGTTTGGAACTCTGAATCAAACACGGTTTGTACTAGCTAATTGAAACTTGACATAATAAAGTAGTTCTAAGTTCTATCTCTATGGTTTGTTTCCTCTTGAAGTACCCCAACCGAGACTGGCGAAAGACACTTTCATTTCAAAGTTGTGCCAAGCTTCCAAAAAACTGCTGGATTTCTGAAATCTCGGCAAATATTTTTTCACCCAGTCTAGATGATTCTCTGTGGTAATGATCAGTTCACTAAGTCCAATTAGCTGCCCAATTTTCACTCTTCTTGCTTGAAGCGTTCATTTCCAGTAACACTTCGAGTTTTTAGGTTTCACTCTGTTTTCTCCTATATAGATAGATGTGTTTGGAACTCTAAATCAAACACGGTTTGTGCTAGCTTTTTGAAACTTCACAAAATAAAGTTGTTCTAAGTTCTTTCCTTATGGTTTGTTTCTTCTTGAAGTAGCCACAAGCAGAGACTGCGTAAGACACTTTCATTTCAAAGGTGTGCCAAGCTTTCAAAAAACTGCTGGATTTCTGAAATCTCGGCAAATATTTTTTCACCCAATCTAGATGATTCTCTTTGGTAATGGTCAGTTCACTAAGTCCACTTAGCTGTCCAATTTTCACTCTTCTTGCTTGAAGCGTTCGTTGCCTGTCACACTTTAAATTTTTACGTTTCACTCCATTTCCTTCTATATAAATAGATGTGTTTGGAAGTCTAAATCAAACACGGTTTGTGCTAGCTTTTTGAAACTTGACAAACAAAGTAGTTCTAAGTTCTGTCTTTGTGGTTTGTTTCCTCTTGAATTACCCCAAGCAGAGACTGCCGAAATACACTTTCATTTCAAACGTGTGCCAAGCTTGCAAAAAAGTACTGGTTTTCTGAAATCTCGGCAAATTTTTTTTCACCCAATCTTCATGATTCTCTGTGGTAATCATCAATTCGATAAGTCCACTTAGCTGCCCAATTTTCATTCTTCTTGCTTGAATCGTTCGTTTCCAATGACACTTTGAATTTTTAGCTTTCACTCTGTTTTCACCTATATAGATAGATGTGTTTGGAACTCTAAATCAAACACGGTTTGTGCTAGTTTTTTGAAATTCACAAAATAAAGTAGTTCTAAGTTCTGTCTCTATGGTTTGTTTCTTCTTGAAGTAGCCACAAACAGAGACTGCTAAGACACTTTCATTGGAAAGGTGTGCCAAGCTTCCAAAAAACTACTGGTTTTCTGAATAGTCGGCAAATATTTTTTCATCCGATCCTGATGATTCTTGTGGTAATGATCAGTTCACTAAGTCCACTTAGCTGCCCAATATTCACTCTTCTAGGATGAAGCGTTCGTTACCAGTAACAGTTTGAGATTTTACGTTTCACTCTGTTTTCTCCCATATAGATAGATGTGTTTGGAACTCTGAATCAAACACGGTTTGTGCAAGCTTTTTGAAACTTGACAAAATAAAGTACTTCTAAGTTCTATCTCTATGGTTTGTTTCCTCTTGAAATACCCCAACAGAGATTGCCGAAAGACACTTTCATTTCAAAGGTGTGCCAAGCTTCCAAAAAACTGCTGGATTTCTTAAATCTCGGCAAATATTTTTTCACCCAATATTCATGATTCTCTCTGGTAACGATGAATTCCATAAGTCCACTTAGCTGCCCAATTTTCATTTTTCTTGCTTGAACCATTCATTTACAGTGACACTTTGAATTTTTAGGTTTCACTCTGTTTTCTCCTATATAGATAGATGTGTTTGGAACTCTAAATCAAACACGGTTTGTGCAAGGTTTTTGAAACTTCACAAAATAAAGAAGTCGTAAGTTCTTTTTCTATGGTTTGTTTCCTCTTGAAGTAGCCACAAGCAGAGACTGCGTAAGACACTTTCATTGGAAAGGTGTGCCAAGCTTCCAAAAAACTACTGGTTTTCTGATTAGTCGGCAAATATTTTTTCATCCGATCCTGATGATTCTTGTGGTAATGATCACTTCACTAAGTCCACTTAGCTGCCCAATATTCACTCTTCTAGGATGAAGCGTTCGTTACCAGTAACAGTTTGAGTTTTTATGTTTCACTCTGTTTTCTCGCATATAGATAGATGTGTTTGGAACTCTGAATCAAACACGGTTTGTGCTAGCTCCTTGAAACTTGACAAAAAAAGTAGTTCTATGTTCTGTCTCTATGGTTTGTTTCCTCTTGAAGTACCCCAAAAGAGACTGCCGAAAGACACTTTCATTTCAAAGGTGTGCCATGCTTCCAAAAAATTGCTGGATTTCTGAAATCTCAGCAAATATTTTTTCACCCAACCTACATGATTCTCTGTGGTAATGATCAGTTCACTATGTCCACTTAGCTGCCCAATTTTCACTCTTCTTGCTTGAAGCGTTCGTTTCCAGGAACACTTCGAATTTTTAGGTTTCACTCTGTTTCCTCCTATATAGATAGATGTGGTTGGAAGTCTAAATCAAACACGGTTTCTGCTAGCTCCTTGAAACTTGACAAAATAAAGTAGTTCTATGTTCTGCCTTTGTGGTTTGTTTCCTCTTGAATTACCCCAAGCAGAGACTGCCGAAAAACACTTTCATTTCACAGGTGTGCCAAGCTTCCAAAAAAGTACAGGTTTTCTGAAATCTCGGCAAATTTTTTTTCACAAAATCTTCATGATTCTCTGTGGTAATGATCAATTCAATAAGTCCACTTTGCTGCCCAATTATCATTCTTCTTGCTTGAAGCGTTCGTTTCCAGTGACACTTTGAATTTTTAGGTTTCACTCTGTTTTCTCCTATATAGATAGATGTGTTTGGAACTCTAAATCAAACACGGTTTGTGCTAGCTTTTGAAACTTCACAAAATAAATAGTTCCAAGTTCTGTCTCTATGGTTTGTTTCCTCTTGAAGTAGCCACAAACAGAGACTGCTAAGACACTTTCATTGGAAAGGTGTGGCAAGCTTCCAAAAAACTTCTGGTTTTCTGAATAGTCGGCAAATATTTTTTCATCCGATCCTGATGATTCTTGTGGTAATGATCAGTTCACTAAGTCCACTTAGCTGCCCAATATTCACTCTTTTATGATGAAGCGTTCGTTTGCAGTGACACTTCGAATTTTTAGTTTTCACTCTATTTTCTCCTATATAGATAGATGTGGTTGGAAATCTAAATCAAAAATGGTTTTTGGTAGCTCCTTGAAACTTGACAAAATAAAGTAGTTCTAAGTTCTATCTCTATGGTTTGTTTCTTCTTGAAGTATACCAACAGAGACTGCCAAAAGACACTTTCATTTCAAAGGTGTGCCAAGCTTCCAAAAAAGTACTGGTTTTCTGAAATCTCGGCAAATTTTTTTTCACCCAATCTTCATGATTTTCTGTGGTAATGATCAATTCAATAAGTCCACTTAGCTGTCCAATTTTCATTGCTCTTGCTTGAAGCGTTCGTTTCCAGTGACGCTTTGAATTTTTAGGTTTCACTCTGTTTTCTCCTATATAGATAGATGTGTTTGGAACTCTAAATCAAACACGGTTTGTGCTAACTTTTTGAAACTTCACAAAATAAAGTAGTTCTAAGTTCTGTCTCTATGGTTTGTTTCCTCTTGAAGTAGGAACAAGCAGAGACTGCGTAAGACCCTTTCATTGGAAAGGTGTGCCAAGCTTCCAAAAAACTAGTGGTTTTCTGAAGAGTCGACAAATATTTTTTCAGCCGATCCTTATGATTCTTGTGGTAAAGATCACTTCACTAAGTCCACTTAGCTGCCCAATATTCACTCTTCTAGGATGAAGCGTTCGTTACCAGTAACAGTTTGAGTTTTTACGTTTCACTCTGTTTTCTCCCATATAGATAGATGTGTTTGGAACTCTGAATCAAACACTGCTTATGCTAGCTTCTTGAAACTTGACAAAATAAAGTAGTTCTAAGTTCTATCTCTATGGTTTGTTTCCTCTTGAAGTACCCCAACAGAGACTGCCGAAAGACACTTTCATTTCAAAGGTGTGCCAAGCTTCCAAAGAACTGCTGGATTTTTGAAATCTCGGCTAATATTTGTTCACCCAATCTAGATGATTCTCTGTGGTAATGATCAGTTCACTAAGTCCACTTAGCTGCCCAATTTTCACTCTTCTTGCTTGATGCGTTCGTTTCCAGTAACACTTCGAAATTTTAGGTTTCACTCTATTTCTTCCTATATAGATACATGTGGTTGGAAGTGTAAATCAAACACGGTTTGTGCTAGCTCCTTGAAACTTGACAAAATAAAGTAGTTCTAAGTTCTGTCTTTGTGGTTTGTTTCCTCTTGAATTACCCCAAGCAGAGACCTCCGAAAGACACTTTCATTTCAAAGGTGTGCCAAGCTTCCCAAAAAGTACTGGTTTTCTGAAATCTCGGCAATTTTTTTTCACCTTATCTTCATGATTCTCTCTGGTAACGATGAATTCCATAAGTCCACTTAGCAGCCCAATTTTCATTCTTCTTGCTTGAAGCGTTCATTTCCAGTGACACTTTGAATTTTTAGGTTTCACTCTGTTTTCTCCTATATAGATAGATGTGTTTGGAACTCTAAATCAAACACGGTTTGTGCTAGCTTTTTGAAACTTCACAAAATAAAGTAGTCGTAAGTTCTTTTTCTATGGTTTGTTTCCTCTTGAAGTAGCCACAAGCAGAGACTGCGTAAGACACTTTCATTGGAAAGGTGTGCCAAGCTTCCAAAAAACTACTGGTTTTCTGAATAGTCGGCAAATATTTTTTCATCAGATCCTGATGATTCTTGTGGTAAGGATCACTTCACTAAGTCCACTTAGCTGCCCAATATTCACTCTTCTAGGATGAAGCGTTCGTTACCAGTAACAGTTTGAGTTTTTACGTTTCACTCTGTTTTCTCCCATATAGATAGATGTGTTTGGAACTCTGAATCAAACACGGTTTGTGCTAGCTCCTTGAAACTTGACAAAAAAAAGTAGTTCTAAGTTCTGTCTGTATGGTTTGTTTCCTCTTGAAGTACCCCAAAAGAGACTGCCGAAAGACACTTTCATTTCAAAGGTGTGCCAAGCTTCCAAAAAACTGCTGGATTTCTGAAATCTCGGCAAATATTTTTTCACCCACTCTAGATGACTCTCTGTGGTAATGATCAGTTCACCAAGTCCACTTAGCTGCCCAATTTTCATTCTTCTTGCTTGAAGCGTTCGTTTCCAGGAACACTTCGAATTTTTAGGTTTCACTCTGTTTCCTCCAGTATAGATAGATGTGGTTGGAAGTCTAAATGAAACACGGTTTGTGCTAGCTCCTTGAAACTTGACAAAATAAAGTAGTTCTATGTTCTGTCTTTGTGGTTTGTTTAATCTTGACTTACCCCAAGCAGAGACTCCCGAAAGACACTTTCATTTCAAAGGTGTGCCAAGCTTCCAAAAAAGTACTGGTTTTCTGAAATCTCGGCAAATTATTTTTTCACCCAATCTTCATGATTCTCTGTGGTAATGATCAATTCAATAAGTCCACTTAGCTGCCCAATTTTCATTCTTCTTGCTTGAAGCGTTCGTTTCCAGTGACACTTTGAATTTTTAGGTTTCACTCTGTTTTCTCCTATATAGATAGATGTGTTTGGAACTCTAAATCAAACCCGGTTTGTGCTAGCTTTTTGAAACTTCACACAATAAAGTAGTTCTAAGTTCTGTCTCTATGCTTGGTTTCCTCTTGAAGTAGGCACAAGCAGAGACTGCTAAGACACTTTCATTGGAAAGGTGTGGCAAGCTTCCAAAAAACTTCTGGTTTTCTGAATAGTCGGCAAATATTTTTTCATCCGATCCTGATGATTCTTGTGGTAATGATCAGTTTACTAAGTACACGTAGCTGCCCAATATTCACTCTTCTAGGGTGAAGCGTTCGATACCAGTAACAGTTTGAGATTTTACGTTTCACTCAGTTTTTTCCCATATAGATAGATGTGTTTGGAACTCAAAATCAAACACGGTTTGTGCTAGCTTTTTGAAACTTCACAAAATAAAGTAGTTCTAAGTTGTGTCTCTACGGTTTGATTCCTCTTGAAGTAGCCTCAAGCAGAGACTGCGTAAGACACTTTCATTGGAAAGGTGGGTAAAGCTTCCAAAAAACTACTGGTTTTCTGAATAGTCGGCAAATATTTTTTTATCCGATCCTGATGATTCTTGTGGTAATGATCAGTTCACTAAGTCCACTTAGCTGCCCAATATTCACTCTTCTAGGATCAAGCGTTCGTTACCAGTAACAGTTTGAGTTTTACGTTTCACTCTGTTTTCTCCCATATAGATAGATGTGTTTGGAACTCTGAATCAAACACAGTTTGTGCTAGCTCCTTGAAACTTGACAAAATAAAGTAGTTCTAAGTTCTATCTCTATGTTTTGTTTCCTCTTGAAGTACCCCAACAGAGACTGCCGAAAGACACTTTCATTTTAAAGGTGTGCCAAGCTTCCAAAAAACTGCTGGATTTCTGAAATCTCGGCAAATATTTTTTCACCAAATCTAGACGATTCTCTGTGGTAGTGATCCGTTCACTAAGTCCACTTAGCTGCCCAATTTTCACTCTTCTTGCTTGAAGCGTTCGTTTAGAGTAACACTTCGAATTTTTAGGTTTCACTCTATTTCCTCCTATATAGATAGATGTGGTTGGAAGTCTAAATCAAATACGGTTTGTGCTAGCTCCTTTAAACTTGACAAAATAAAGTAGTTCTAAGTTCTGTCTTTGTGGTTTGTTTCCTCTTGAATTACCCCAAGCAGAGACTGCCGAAAGACACTTTCATTTCAAAGGTGTGCCAAGCTTCCTTCCAAAAAAGTACTGGTTTGCTGAAATCTCGGCAAATTTTTTTTCACCCAATCTTCCTGATTCTCTGTGGTAATGATCAATTCAATAAGTCCACTTAGCTGCCCAATTTTCATTCTTCTTGCTTGAAGCGTTCGTTTCCAGTGACACTTTGAATTTTTAGGTTTCACTCTGTTTTCTCCTATATAGATAGATGTGTTTAGAACTCTAAATCAAACACTGTTTGTGCTAGCTTTTTGAAACTTCACAAAATAATTTAGTTCTAAGTTCTGTCTCTATGTTTTGTTTCCTCTTGAAGTAGCCACAAGCAGAAACTGCGTAAGACACTTTCATTTGAAAGGTGTGCCAAGCTTCCAAAATCTACTTGTTTTCTGAATAGTCGGCAAATATTTTTTCATCCGATCCTGATGATTCTTGTGGTAATGATCAGTTCACCAAGTCCACTTAGCTGCCCAATATTCACTCTTCTAGGATGAAGCGTTCGTTACCAGTAACAGTTTGAGATTTTACGTTTCACTCTGTTTTCTCCCATATAGATAGATGTGTTTGGAACTCTGAATCAAACACGGTTTGTGCTAGTTCCTTGAAACTTGACAAAATAAAGTAGTTCTAAGTTCTATCTCTATGCTTTGTCTCCTCTTGAAGTACCCCAACAGAGACTGCCGAAAGACACTTTCATTTCAAAGGTGTGCCAAGCTTCCAAAGAACTGCTGGATTTCTGAAATCTCAGCAAATATTTTTTTACCCAATCCAGATGATTCTATGTGGTAATGATCAGTTCACTAAGTCCACTTAGCTGCCTAATTTTCACACTTCTTGCTTGAAGCGTTCGTTTCCAGTAACACTTCGAATTTTTAGGTTTCACTCTATTTCCTCCTATATAGTTAGATGTGTTTGGAAGTCTAAATCAAACACGGTTTGTGCTAGCTCCTTGAAACTTGACAAAATAAAGTAGTTCTAAGTTCTGTATTTGTTGTTTGTTTCCCCTTGAATAACCCCAAGCAGTACTGCCGAAAGACACTTTCATTTCAAACGTGTGCCAAGCTTCCAAAAAAGTACTGGTTTTCTGAAATCTCAGCAAATTTTTTTTCACCCAATCTTCATGATTCTCTGTGGTAATTATCATTTCAATAAGTCCACTAAGCTGCCCAATTTTCATTCTTCTTGCTTGAAGCGTTCGTTTCCAGTGACACTTTGAATTTTTAGGTTTCACTCTGTTTTCTCCTATATAGATAGATGTGTTTGGAACTCTAAATCAAACACGGTTTGTGCTAGCTTTTTGAAACTTCACAAAATAAAGTAGTTCTAAGTTCTGTCTCTATGGTTTGTTTCCTTTGAAGTAGCCACAAGCAGAGACTGCCTAAGACACTTTCATTGGAAAGGTGTGCCAAGCTTCCATAAAACTACTGGTTTTCTGAATAGTCGGCAAATATTTTTTCATCTGATCCTGATGATTCTTGTGGTAATGATCAGTTCACTAAGTCCGCTTAGCTGCCCAATATTCACTTTTCTAGGATGAAGCATTCGTTTCCAGTAACAGTTTGAGTTTTTACGTTTCACTCTATTTTCTCCCATATAGATAGATGTGTTTGGAACTCTGAATCAAACACGGTTTGTGCTAGCTCCTTGAAACTTGACGAAATAAAGTAGTTCTAAGTTCTATCTATATGGTTTGTTTCCTCTTGAAGTACACCAACAGGACTGCCGAAAGACACTTTCATTTCAAAGGTGTGCCAAGCTTCCAAAAAACTACTGGATTTCCTGAATCTCTGCAAATATTTTTTCACCCAATCTAGATGATTCTCTGTGGTAATGATCAGTTCACTAAGTCCAATTAGCTGCCCAATTTTCACTCTTCTTGCTTGAAGAGTTCGTTTCCAGTAACACTTCGAATTTTCAGGTTTCACTCTATATCCTCCTATATAGATAGATGTGTTTTGAAGTCTAAATCAAACACGGTGTGTGCTAGCTCCTTGAAACTTGACAAAATAAAGTTGTTCTAAGTTCTGTCTTTGTGGTTTGTTACCTCTTGAATTACCCCAAGCAGAGACTGCCGAAAGACACTTTCATTTCAAAGGTGTGCCAAGGTTCCAAAAATGTACTGGTTTTCTGAAATCTCGGCAAATTTTTATTCACCCAATCTTCATGATTCTCTGTGGTAATGAACAATTCAATAAGTCCACTTAGCTGCCCGATTTTCATTCTTCTTGCTTGAAGCGTTCGTTTCCAGTGACACTTTGAATTTTTAGGTTTCACTCTGTTTTCTCCTATATAGATAGATGTGTTTGGAACTCTAAATCAAACACGGTTTGGGCTAGCTTTTTGAAACTTCAGAAAATAAAGTAGTTCTAAGTTCTCTCTCTATGGTTTTTTTCTTTTAAACTAGGCACAACAAGAGACTGCGTAAGACACTTTCATTGGAAAGGTGTGCCAAGCTTCCAAAAAACTATTGGTTTTCTGAATAGTCGGCAAATATTTTTTCATCGGATCCTGATGATTCTTGTGGTAAAGATCAGTTCACTAAGTCCACTTAGCTGCCCAATATTCACTCCTCTAGGATGAAGCGTTAGTTACCAGTAACAGTTTGAGTTTTTACACTTCACTCTGTTTTCTCCCATATAGATAGATGTGTTTGGAACTCTGAATCAAACACCGTTTGTGCTAGCTCCTTGAAACTTGACAAAATAAAGTAGTTCTAAGTTCTGTCTTTGTGGTTTGTTTCCTCTTGAATTACCCCAAGCAGAGACTGCCGAAAGACACTTTCATTTCAAAGGTGTGCCAAGCTTCCTTCCAAAAAGTTACTGGTTTTCTGAAATCTCGGCAAATTTTTTTTCACCCAATTGTCCTGATTCTCTGTGGTAATAATCAATTCAATAAGTCCACTTAGTTGCCCAATTTTCATTCTTCTTGCTTGAAGCGTTCGTTTCCAGTGACACTTTGAATTTTTAGGTTTCACTCTGTTTTCTCCTATATAGATAGATGTGTTTAGAACTCTAAATCAAACACGGTTTGTGCTAGCTTTTTGAAACTTCACAAAATAATTTAGTTCTAAGTTCTGTCTCTATGTTTTGTTTCCTCTTGAAGTAGCCCCAAGCAGAAACTGCGTAAGACACTTTCATTTGAAAGGTGTGCCAAGCTTCCAAAATCTACTTGTTTTCTGAATAGTCGGCAAATATTTTTTCATCCGATCCTGATGATTCTTGTGGTAATGATCAGTTCACCAAGTCCCCTTAGCTGCCCAATATTCACTCTTCTAGGATGAAGCGTTCGTTACCAGTAACAGTTTGAGTTTTTACGTTTCACTCTGTTTTCTCCCATATAGATAGATGTGTTTGGAACTCTCAATCAAACACGGTTTGGGCCAGCTCCTTGAAACTTGAAAAAATAAAGTAGTTCTAAGTTCTATCTCTATGGTTTGTTTCCTCTTGAAGTACCCCAACAGAGACTGCCGAAAGACACTTTCATTTCAAAGGTGTGCCAAGCTTCCAAAAAACTGCTGGATTTCTGAAATCTCGGCAAATATTTTTTCACCCAATCTAGATGATTCTCTGTGGTAGTGATCAGTTCACTTAGCCCACTTAGCTGCCCAATTTTCACTCTTCTTGCTTGAAGCGTTCGTTTCCAGTATCACTTCGAATTTTTAGGTTTCACTCTATTTCCTCCTATATAGATAGATGTGGTTGGAAGTCTAAATCAAACACGGTTTGTGCTAGCTCCTTGAACCTTGACAAAATAAAGTAGTTCTAAGTTCTGTCTTTGTGATTTGTTTCCTCTTGAAATACCCCAAGCAGAGACTGCCGAAAGACACTTTCATTTCAAAGATGTGCCAAGCTTCCTTCCAAAAGTTACTGGTTTTCTGAAATCTCGGCAAATTTTTTTTCACCCAATCTTCCTCATTCTCTGTGGTAATGATCAATTCAATAAGTCCACTTAGCTGCCCAATTTTCATTCTTCTTTCTTGAAGCATTCGTTTCCAGTGACACTTTGAATTTTTAGGTTTCACTCTGTTTTCTCCTATATAGACAGATGTGTTTAGAACTCTAAATCAAACACGGTTTGTGCTAGCTCCTTGAAACTTGACAAAATAAAGTAGTTCTAAGTTCTATCTCTATGGTTTGTTTCCTCTTGAAGTACCCCAACAAAGAATGACGAAAGACACTTTCATTTCAAAGGTTTGCCAAGCTACCAAAAAACTACTGGTTTTCTGAATAATCGGCAAATATTTTTTCATCCGATCCTGATGATTCTTGTGGTAATGATCAGTTCACTAAGTCCACTTAGCTGCCCAATATTCACTCTTCTAGGATGAAGCGTTCGTTACCAGTAACAGTGTGAGTTTTTGCGTTTCACTCTGTTTTCTCCCATATAGATAGATGTGTTTGAACTCTGAATCAAACACGGTTTGTGCCAGCTCCTTGAAACTTGAAAAAATAAGAAGTTCTAAGTTCTGTCTTTGTGGTTTGTTTCCTCTTGAATTACCCCAAGCAGAGACTGCCGAAAGACACTTTCATTTCAAAGGTGTGCCAAGCTTCCTTCCAAAAAAGTACTGGTTTTCTGAAATCTCGGCAAATTTTTTTTCACCCAATCTTCCTGATTCTCTGTGGTAATGATCAATTCAATAAGTCCACTTAGCTGCCCAATTTTCATTCTTCTTGATTGAAGCGTTCATTTCCAGTGACACTTTGAAATTTTAGGTTTCACTCTGTTTTCTCCTATATAGATAGATGTGTTTGGAACTCTAAATCAAACACGGTTTTTGCTAGCTTTTTGAAACTTCACAAAATAAAGTAGTTCTAAGTTCTGTCTCTATGGTTTGTTTTCTCTTGAAGTAGCCACAAGCAGAAACTGCGTAAGACACTTTCATTTGAAAGGTGTGCCAAGCTTCCAAAAAACTACTTGTTTTCTGAATAGTCGGCAAATATTTTTTCATCTGATCCTGATGATTCTTGTGGTAATGATTAGTTCACTAAGTCCACTTAGCTGCCCAATATTAACTCTTCTAGGATGAAGTGTTCGTTACCAGTAACAGTTTGAGTTTTTACGTTTCACTCTGTTTTCTCCCATATAGATAGATGTGTTTGGAACTCTGAATCAAACACGGTTTGTGCTAGCTCCTTGAAACTTGACAAAATAAAGTAGTTCTAAGTTCTGTCTCTATGGTTTGTTTCCTCTTGAAGTACCCCAACAGGGAATGCCGAAAGACACTTTCATTTCAAAGGTGTGCCTAGCTTCCAAAAAACTACTGGATTTCTTAAATCTCGGCAAATATTTGTTCACCCAATCTTAATGGTTCTCTGTGGTAATGATCATTTCACTAAGTCCACTTAGCTGCCCAATTTTCACTCTTCTTGCTTGAAGCGTTCGTTTCCAGTAACACTTCGAATTTTTAGGTTTCACTGTATTTCCTCCTATATAGATAGATGTGATTGGAAGTCTAAATCAAACACGGTTTGTACTAGCTCCTTGAAACTTGACAAAATAAAGTAGTTCTAATTTCTGTCTCTATGGTTTGTTTCCTCTTGAAGTAGCCACAAGCAGAGACTGCGTAAGACACTTTCATTGGAAAGGTGTGCCAAGCTTCCAAAAAACTACTGGTTTTCTGAATAGTCGGCAAATACTTTTTCATCCGATCCTGAAGATTCTTGTGGTAATGATCAGTTCACTAAGTCCACTTAGCTGCCCATATTCACTCTTCTAGGATGAAGCGTTCGTTACCAGTAACAGTTTGAGTTTTTACGTTTCACTCTGTTTTCTCCCATATAGATAGATGTGTTTGGAACTCTGAATCAAACACGGTTTGTGCTAGCTCCTTGAAACTTGACAAAATAAAGTAGTTCTAAGTTCTATCTCTATGGTTTGTTTCCTCTTGAAGTACCCCAACAGAGACTGCCGAAAGACACTTTCATTTCAAAGGTGTGCCAAGCTTCCAAAAAACTGCTGGATTTCTGAAATCTCGGCAAATATTTTTTCACCCAATCTAGATGATTCTCTGTGGTAGTGATCAGTTCACTAAGTCCACTTAGCTGCCCAATTTTCACTCTTCTTGCTTGAAGCGTTCGTTTCCAGTAACACTTCGAATTTTTAGGTTTCAATCTATTTCCTCCTATATAGATAGATGTGGTTGGAAGTCTAAATCAAACACGGTTTGTGCTAGCTCCTTGAAAGTTGACAAAATAAAGTAGTTCTATGTTCTGTCTTTGGTTTCTTTCCTCTTGAATTACCCAAGCAGAGACTGCCGAAAGACACTTTCATTTCAAAGGTGTGCCAAGCTTCCTTCCAAAAAAGTACTGGTTTTCTGAAATCTTGGCAAATTTCTTTTCACCCAATCTTCATGATTCTCTGTGGTAATGATCAATTCAATAAGTCCACTTAGCTGCCCAATTTTCATTCTTCTTGCTTGAAGCATTCGTTTCCAGTGACACTTTGAATTTTTAGGTTTCCCTCTGTTTTCTCCTATATAGATAGATGTGTTTGGAACTCTAAATCAAACACGGTTTGTGCTAGCTCCTTGAAACTTGACAAAATAAAGTAGTTCCAAGTTCTGTCTCTATGGTTTGTTTCCTCTTGAAGTAGCCACAAGCAGAGACTGCGTAAGACACTTTCATTGGAAAGGTGTGCCAAGCTTCCAAAAAACTACTGGTTTTCTGAATAGTCGGCAAATATTTTTTCATCCGATCCTGAGGATTTTTTTTTTTTTTTATACATTAGGGATATAGCATTTATTATTATATTTTGCACATTTCTTTTTTAGTTTGTCATTTTTTTTTCTTTTTTTAGAATTTGCTCTATCTTGTTGAACATGACATCAGAATGCACTTGGATTCATTTTACATAAATAGAATATAACTTTTCATTTTTATGGTTGTATAGTTTTTCATTTAAAAAAAATTCCTTTTTTTCTTGTCTGCCATGAAATTTATTGTTCCTAGGTGATAAAATTTGTCAATGTTTTCTTTTTGTAATTTTTTTGTTTTTTATTGGTTATTCAAAACATTACAAAGATTACAGAATCACATCGGTTACAAATCCACATTTTTACATAATACCATAATAGTAACTGTTGTATTCTGCTACCTTTTCTATCCTCTACTATTCCCCCCTCCCCTCCCCTCCCATCTTCTCTCTCTACCCCATTTAGTGTAATTCATTTCTCTCCTTATTTTTTTCCCATTCCCCTCACAAACTCTTATATGTAATTTTGTATAACAACGAGGGTCTCCTTCCATTTCCAAGCAATTTCCCTTTTCTCTCCCTTTCCCTCCCACTTCATGACTCTGCTTAATGTTAATCTTTTCCTCCTGCTCTTCCTTTCTGCTGTCTTCTTGGTTGCTCACATTATATCAAAGAAGACATTCGGCATTTGTTTTTTAGGGATTGGCTAGCTTCACTTAGCATAATCTGCTCTAGTGCTATCCATTTCCCTGCAAATTCCATGATTTTGTCATTTCTTAGTGCTGCATAGTACTCCATTGTGTATAAATGCCACATTTTTTTTATCCATTCATCTATTGAGGGGCATCGGGATTGGTTCCACAGTCTAGCTATTGTGAATTGTGCTGCTATGAACATCGATGTGGCAGTATCCCTGTAGTACGCTCTTTTGAGGTCTTCAGGGAATAGTCCGAGAAGGGCAATAGCTGGGTCAAATGGTGGTTCCATTCCCAGCTTTCCCAGGAATCTCCATACTGCTTTCCATATTGGCCTCACCATTTTGCAGTCCCACCAGCAATGTATAAGAGTACCCTTTTCCCCACATCCTCGCCAGCACTTGTTGCTGTTTGACTTCATAATGGCTGCCAATCTTACTGGAGTGAGATGGTATCTTAGGGTGGTTTTGATTTGCATTTCTCTGACTGCTAGAGATGGTGAGCATTTTTTCATGTACTTGTTGATTGATTGTATGTCCTCCTCTGAGAAGTGTCTGTTCAGGTCTTTGGCCCATTTGTTGATTGGGTTATTTGTTTTCTTCTTGTTTAATTTTTTGAGTTCTTTGTATACTCTGGATATTAGGGCTCTATCTGAAGTGTGAGGAGTAAAAATTTGTTCCCATGATGTAGGCTCCCTATTTACCTCTCTTATTGATTCTCTTGCTGAGAAAAAACTTTTTAGTTTAAGTAAGTCCCATTTGTTGATTCTTGTTTTTAACTCTTGTGCTATGGGTGTCCTATTAAGGAATTTGGAGCCCGACCACACAATATGTAGATCGGAGCCAACCTTTTCATCTATCAGACGCATAGTCTCTGATTTGATATCAAGGTCCTTGATCCATTTTGAGTTAACTTTTGTGCATGGCGAGAGGAGGAGATTCAGTTTCATTTTATTGCATATGGATTTCCAGTTTTCCCAGCACCATTTGTTGAAGATGCTATCCTTCCTCCATTGCATGCTTTTAGCCCCTTTATCGAATATAAGATAGTTGTAATTTTGTGGATTGGTTTCTGTGTCCTCTATTCTATACCATTGGTCCACCCGCCTGTTTTGGTACCAGTACCATGCTGTTTTTGTTACTATTGCTTTGTAGTACAGTTTGAAATCTGGTATCGCTACACCTCCTGATTCACACTTCCTGCTTAGAATTGCTTTGCTATTCTGGGTCTTTTATTTTTCCATATGAATTTCATGATTGCTTTATCTATTTCTAAAAGAAATGCCGTTGGGATTTTGATTGGCATTGCATTGAACCTATAGAGAACTTTTGGTAATATTGCCATTTTGATGATGTTAGTTCTGCCTATCCATGAACAGGGTATATTTTTCCATCTTAATTAGAGCAGAAATCAATGAAATTGAAACAAAAGAAACAATCGAAAAAATTGACAAAACTAAAAGTTGGTTCTTTGAAAAAATAAATAAGATTGATAGACCACTAGCCACGCTAACAAAGAGAAGAAGAGAGAGAACCCAAATTACTAGCTTACGGGATGAAAAAGGCAACATCACAACAGACAATTCAGAAATACAGACGATAATTAGAAATTATTTTGAGACCCTATACTCTAATAAAATAGAAGATAGTGAAGGCATAGATAAATTCCTTGAGACATATGAACTACCCAGATGGAATCAGGAAGATATAAACAACCTAAACAGATCAATATCAAGGGAGGAAATAGAAGAAGCCATCAAAAGACTACCAACCAAGAAAAGCCCAGGACCGGATGGATATACAGCAGAGTTTTACAAAACATTTAAAGAGGAACTAATACCAATACTCCATAATCTATTTCAGGAGATAGAAAAAGAGGGAGATCTCCCAAGATGCAAAAATCCTCAATAAAATTCTGGCAAATCGTACACAAAAACATATAAAAAAGATTGTGCACCATGATCAAGTAGGATTCATCCCTGGGATGCAAGGCTGGTTCAATATATGGAAATCAATAAACGATATTCACCACATCAATAGACTTAAAGATAAGAACCATATGATCATCTCGGTGGATGCAGAAAAAGCATTCGACAAAGTACAGCATTCCTTTATGTTCAAAACATTAGAAAAACTAGGGATAACAGGAACTTACCTCAAAATTATAAAAGCTATATATGCTAAGCCTCAGGCTAACTTCATTCTAAATGGAAAAAAAAACTGAAGGCATTCCCTGTAAAATCTGGAACAAGAAAGGGATGCCCTCTCTCACCACTTCTATTCAATATAGTTCTCGAAACACTGGCCAGAGCAATTAGACAGACGAAAGAAATTAAAGGCATAAAAATAGGAAAAGAAGAACTTAAATTATCACTATTTGCGGATGATATGATCCTATACCTAGAAGACACAAAAGGGTCTACAAAGAAACTACTAGAGGTAATAAATGAATTCAGCAAAGTGGCTGGATATAAAATCAACAGGCATAAATCAAAGGCATTCCTGTATATCAGCGACAAATCTAATGAACTGGAAATGAGGACATCTACCCCATTCACAATATCCTAAAAAAAATAAAATACTTGGGAATCAACCTAACAAAAGAGGTGAAAGATTTATACAATGAAAACTACAGAACCCTAAAGAGAGAAATAGAAGAAGATCTCAGAAGATGGAAAAATATACCCTGATGATTCTTGTGGTAATGATCAGTTCACTAAGTCCACTTAGCTGCCCAATATTCACTCTTCTAGGATGAAGCGTTCGTTACCAGTAACAGTTTGAGTTTTTACGTTTCACTCTGTTTTCTCCCATATAGATAGATGTGTTTGAAACTCTGAATAAAACACGGTTTGTGCTAGCTCCTTGAAACTTGACAAAATAAAGTAGTTCTAAGTTCTATCTCTATGGTGTGTTTCCTCTTGAAGTACCCCAACAGAGACTGCCGAAAGACACTTTCATTTCAAGGGTGTGCCAAGCTTCCAAAAAACTGCTGGATTTCTGAAATCTCGGCAAATATTTTTTCACCCAATCTAGATGATTCTCTGTAGTAATGATCAGTTCACTAAGTCCACTTAGCTGCCCAATTTTCACTCTTCTTGCTTGAAGCGTTCGTTTCAAGTAACACTTCGAATTTTTAGGTTTCACTCTATTTCCTCCTATATTGATAGATGTGGTTGGAAGTCTAAATCAAACACGGTTTGTGCTAGCTCCTTGAAACTTGACAAAATAAAGTAGTTCTAAGTTCTGTCTTTGTGGTTTGTTTCCTCTTGAATTACCCCAAGCAGAGGCTGCATAAAGACACTTTCATTTCAGAGGTTTGCCAAGCTTCCAAAAAAGTACCGGTTTCCTGAAATCTTGGCAAATTTTTTTTCACCCAATCTTCATGATCCTCTCTGGTAATGATCAATTCAATAAGTCCACTTAGCTGCCCAATTTTCATTCTTCTTGCTTGAAGCGTTCGTTTCCAGTGACACTTTGAATTTTTAGGTTTCACTCTGTTTTCTCCTATATAGATAGATGTGTTTGGAACTCTAAATCAAACACGGTTTGTGCTAGCTTTTTGAAACTTCCCAAAATAAAGTAGTTCTAAGTTCTGTCTCTATGGTTTGTTTCCTCTTGATGTAGCCACAAGCAGAAACTGCGTAAGACACTTTCATTGGAAAGGTGTGCCAAGCTTCCAAAAAACTACTTGTTTTCTGAATAGTCGGCAAATATTTTTTCATCCGATCCTGATGATTCTTGTGGTAATGGTCAGTTCACTAAGTCCACTTAGCTGCCCAATATTCACTCTTCTAGGATGAAGCGTTCGTTACCATGAACAGTTTGAGTTTTTACGTTTCACTCTGTTTTCTCCCATATAGATAGATGTGTTTGGAACTCTGAATCAAACACGGTTTGTGCTAGCTCCTTGAAACTTGACAAAATAAAGTAGTTCTAAGTTGTATCTCTATGGTTTGTTTCCTCTTGAAGTACCCCAACAGAGACTGCCGAAAGACACTTTCATTTCAAAGGTGTGCCAAGCTTCCAAAAAACTACTGGATTTCTGGAATCTCGGCAAATATTTTTTCACCCAATCTAGATTATTCTCTGTGGTAATGATCAGTTCACTAAGTCCACGTAGCTGCCCAATTTTCATTCTTCTTGCTTGAAGCGTTCCTTTCCAGTGACACTTTGAATTTTAGGTTTCACTCTGTTTCCTCCTTTATAGATAGATGTGTTTGGAACTCTAAATCAAACACGGATTGTGCTAGCTTTTTGAAACTTCACAAAATAAAGTAGTTCTGTGTTCTGTCTCTATGGTTTGTTTCCTTTTGAAGTAGCCAAAAGCATAGACTGCGTAAGACACTTTCATTGGAAATGTGTGCCAAGATTCCATAAAAATACTGGTTTTCTGAATAGTCGGCAAATATTTTTTCATCCGATCCTGATGATTCTTGTGGTAATGATCAGTTCACTAAGCCCACTTAGCTGCCCAATATTCACTCTTCTAGGATGAAGCGTTCGTTACCAGTAACAGTTTGAGTTTTTACGTTACACTCTGCTTTCTCCCATATAGATAGATGTGTTTGGAACTCTGAATCAAACACGGTTTGTGCTAGCTCCTTGAAACCTGACAAAATAAAGTAGTTCTAAGTTCTATCTCTATGGTTTGTTTCCTCTTGAAGTACCCCAACCGAGACTGCCGAAAGACACTTTCATTTCAAAGGTGTATCAAGCTTCCAAAAAACTACTGGATTTCTGGAATCTTGGCAAATATTTTTTTCAAGCAATCTTGATGATTTTCTGTGGTAATGATCAGTTCACTAAGTCCACTTAGCTGCCCAATTTTCACTCTTCTTGCTTGAAGCGTTCGTTTCCAGTAACACTTCGAATTTTTAGGTTTCACTCTACTTCCTCCTACATATATAGATGTGGTTGGAAGTCTAAATCAAACACGGTTTTTGCTAGCTCCTTGAAACTTGACAAAATAAAGTAGTTCTAAGTTCTGTCTATGTGGTTTGTTTCCTCTTGAATTACCCCAAGCAGAGACTGCCGAAAGACACTTTCATTTCAAAGGTGTGCCAAGCTTCCAAAAAAGTACTGGTTTTCTGAAATCTCGGCAAATTTCTTTTCACCCAATCTTCATGATTCCCTGTGGTAATGATCAACTCAAAAGTCCACATAGCTGCTCAATTTTCATTCTTCTTGCTTCAAGCGTTCGTTTCCAGTGACACTTTGAATTTTTAGGTTTTACTCTGTTTTCTCCTATATAGATAGATGTGTTTGGAACTCTAAATCAAACACGGTTTGTGCTAGCTTTTTGAAACTTCACAAAAAATTGGAGTTCTAAGTTCTGTCCCTATGGTTTGTTTCCTTTGATGTAGCCACAAGGAGAGACTGCGTAAGACACTTTCATTGGAAAGGTGTGCCAAGCTTCCAAAAAACTACTGTTTTTCTGAATATTCAGCAAATATTTTTTCATCCGATCCTGATGATTCTTGTGGTAATGGTCAGTTCACTAAGTCCACTTAGCTGCCCAATATTCACTCTTCTAGGATGAAGCGTTCGTTACCAGGAACAGTTTGAGTTTTTACGTTTCACTCTGTTTTCTCCCATATAGATAGATGTGTTTGGAACTCTGAATCAAACACGGTTTGTGCTAGCTCCTAGAAACTTGACAAAATAAAGTAGTTCTAAGTTCTATCTCTATGGTTTGTTTCCTCTTGAAGTACCCCAACAGAGACTGCCGAAAGACACTTTCATTTCAAAGGTGTGCCAAGCTTCCAAAAAACTACTGGATTTCTGGAATCTCGGCAAATATTTTTTCATCCAATCTAGATGATTCTCTGTGGTAATGATCAGTTCACTAAGTCCACGTAGCTGCCCAATTTTCATTCTTCTTGCTTGAAGCGATCCTTTCCAGTGACACTTTGAATTTTAGGTTTCACTCTGTTTCCTCCTATATAGATAGATGTGTTTGGAACTCTAAATCAAACACGGTTTGTGCTAGCTTTTTGAAACTTCACAAAATAAAGTAGTTCTGTGTTCTGTCTCTATGGTTTGTTTCCTTTTGAAGTAGCCAAAAGCAGAGACTGCGTAAGACACTTTCATTGGAAATGTGTGCCAAGATTCCATAAAAATACTGGTTTTCTGAATAGTCGGCAAATATTTTTTCATCCGATCCTGATGATTCTTGTGGTAATGATCAGTTCACTAAGCCCACTTAGCTGCACAATATTCACTCTTCTAGGATGAAGCGTTCGTTACCAGTAACAGTTTGAGTTTTTGCGTTACACTCTGTTTTCTCCCATATAGATAGATGTGTTTGGAACTCTGAATCAAACACGGTTTGTGCTAGCTCCTTGAAACTTGACAAAATAAAGTAGTTCTAAGTTCTGTCTTTGTAGTTTTTTCCTCTTGAATTACCCCAAGCAAAGACTGCCGAAGACACTTTCATTTCAAAGTGTGCCAAGCTTCCTTCCAAAAAGTTACTGGTATTCTGAAATCTCGGCAATTTTTTTTTCACCCAATCTTCCTGATTCTCTGTGGTAATGATCAATTCAATAAGTCCACTTAGCTGCCCAATTTTCATTCTTCTTGCTTTAAGCGTTCGTTTCCAGTGACACTTTGAATTTTTAGGTTTCACTCTGTTTTCTCCTATATAGATAGATGTGTTTAGAACTCTAAATCAAACACGGTTTGTGCTAGCTTTTTGAAACTTCACAAAATAAAGTAGTTCTAAGTTCTGTCTCTATGGTTTGTTTCCTCTTGAAGTAGCCACAAGCAGAAACTGCATAAGACACATTAATTTGAAAGGTTTGCCTAGCTTCCAAAAAACTACTTGTTTTCTGAATAGTCGGCAAATATTTTTTCATCCGATCCTGATGATTCTTGTGGTAATGATCAGTTCACTAAGTCCACTTAGCTGCCCAATATTCACTCTTCTAGGATGAAGCGTTCGTTACCAGTAACAGTTTGAGTTTTTACGTTTCACTCTGTTTTCTCCCATATAGATAGATGTGTTTGGAACTCTGAATCAAACACGGTTTGTGCAAGCTTTTTGAAACTTGACAAAATAAAGTACTTCTAAGTTCTATCTCTATGGTTTGTTTCCTCTTGAAATACCCCAACAGAGATTGCCGAAAGACACTTTCATTTCAAAGGTGTGCCAAGCTTCCAAAAAACTGCTGGATTTCTTAAATCTCGGCAAATATTTTTTCACCCAATCTTCATGATTCTCTGTGGTAATGATCAATTCAATAAGTCCACTTAGCTTCCCAATTTTCATTCTCCTTGCTTGAAGCGTTCGTTTCCATTGACACTTTGAATTTTTAGGTTTCACTCTGTTTTTTCCTATATAGATAGATGTGTTTGGAACTCTAAATCACACAGGGTTTGTGCTAGCTTTTTGAAAATTCACAAAATAAAAGAGTTCTAAGTTCTGTCTCTACGGTTTGTTTCGTCTTGAAGTAGCGACAAGCAGAGACTGCTTAAGACACTTTCATTGGAAAGGTGTGCCAAGCTTCCAAAAAACTACTGGTTTTCTGAATAGTCGACAAATATTCTTTCATCCGATCCTGATGATTCTTGTGGTAATGATCAGTTCACTAAGTCCACTTAGCTGCCCAATATTCACTCTTCTATGATGAAGCGTTCGTTACCAGTAACAGTTTGAGTTTTTACGTTTCACTCTGTTTACTCCCATATAGATAGATGTGTTTGGAACTCTGAATCAAACATGGTCTGTGCCAGCTCCTTGAAACTTGAAAAAATAAAGTAGTTCTAAGTTCTATCTTTATGGTTTGTTTCCTCTTGAAGTATCCCAACAGAGACTGCCGAAAGACACTTTCATTTCAAAGGTGTGCCAAGCTTCCAAAAAAATGCTGGATTTCTGAAATCTCGGCAAATATTTTTTCACCCAATCTAGATGATTCTCTGTGGTAGTGATCAGTTCACTAAGTCCACTTAGCTGCCCAATTTTCACTCTTCTTGCTTCAAGCGTTCGTTTCCAGTAACACTTCGAATTTTTACGTTTCTCTCTATTTCCTCCTATATAGATAGATGTGGTTGGAAGTCTAAATCAAACACGGTTTGTGCTAGCTCCTTGAAACTTGAAAAAATAAAGTAGTTCTAAGTTCTGTCTTTGTGGTTTGTTTCCTCTTGAATCACCCCAAGCAGAGACTGCCGAAAGACACTTTCATTTCAAAGGTGTGCCAAGCTTCCTTCCAAAAAGTTACTGGTTTTCTGAAATCTCGGCAAATTTTTTTTCACCCAATCTTCCTGATTCTCTGTGGTAATGATCAATTCAATAAGTCCACTTAGCTGCCCAATTTTCATTCTTCTTGCTTGAAGCGTTCGTTTCCAGTGACACTTTGAATTTTTAGGTTTCACTCTGTTTTCTCCTATATAGATAGATGTGTTTAGAACTCTAAATAAAACACGGTTTGTGCTAGCTTTTTGAAACTTCACAAAATAATTTAGATCTAAGTTCTGTCTCTATGTTTTGTTTCCTCTTGAAGTAGCCACAAGCAGAAACTGCTTAAGACACTTTCATTTGAAAGGTGTGCCAAGCTTCCAAAATCTACTTGTTTTCTGAATAGTCGGCCAATATTTTTTCATCCGATCCTGATGATTCTTGTGGTAATGATCAGTTCACCAAGTCCACTTAGCTCCCCAATATTCACTCTTCTAGGATGAAGCGTTCGTTACCAGTAACAGTTTGAGTTTTTACGTTTCACTCTGTTTTCTCCCATATAGATAGATGTGTTTGGAACTCTGAATCAAACACGGTTTGTGCTAGCTCCTTGAAACTTGACAAAATAAAGTAGTTCTAAGTTCTATCTCTATGGTTTGTTTCCTCTTGAAGTACCCCAACAGAGACTGCCGAAAGACACTTTCATTTCAAAGGTGTGCCAAGCTTCCAAAAAACTACTGGATTTCTGAAATCTCGGCAAATTTTTTTTTCACCCAATCTTCATGAATCTCTGTGGTAATGATCAATTCAATAAGTCCACTTAGCTGCCCAATTTTCATTCTTCTTGCTTGAAGCGTTCGTTTCCATTGACACTTTGAATTTTTAGGTTTCACTCTGTTTTTTCCTATATAGATAGATGTGTTTGGAACTCTAAATCAAACACGGTTTGTGCTAGCTTTTTGAAACTTCACAAAATAAAATAGTTCTAAGTTCTGTCTCTACGGTTAGTTTCGTCTTGAAGTAGCCACAAGCAGAGACTGCGTAAGACACTTTCATTGGAAAGGTGTGCCAAGCTTCCAAAAAACTACTGGTTTTCTGAATAGTCGGCAAATATTTTTTCATCCGATCCTGATGATTCTTGTGGTAATGATCAGTTCACTAAGTCCACTTAGCTGCCCAATATTCACTCTTCTAATATGAAGCGTTCGTTACCAGTAACAGTTTGAGTTTTTACGTTTCACTCTGTTTCCTCCCATATAGATAGATGTGTTTGGAACTCTGAATAAAACACGGTTTGTGCCAGCTCCTTGAAACTTGAAAAAATAAAGTAGTTCTAAGTTCTATCTCTATGGTTTGTTTCCTCTTGAAGTACCCCAACAGAGACTGCTGAAAGACACTTTCATTACAAAGGTGTGCCAAGCTTCCAAAAAAGTACTAGTCTTCTGAAATCTCGGCAAATTTTTTTTCACTCAATCTTCATGATTCTCTGTCGTTATGATCAACTCAATAAGTCCACTTAGCTGCCCAATTTTCACTCTTCTTGCTTGAAGCGTTCATTTCCAGTAACACTTCGAATTTTTAGGTTTCACTCTATTTCCTCCTATATAGATAGATGTGTTTGGAAGTCTAAATCAAACACGGTTTGTGCTAGCTCCTTGAAACTTGACAAAATAAAGTAGTTCTAATTTCTGTCTCTATGGTTTGTTTCCTCTTGACGTCGCCACAAGCAGAGACTGCGTAAGACACTTTCATTGGAAAGGTGTGCCAAGCTTCCAAAAAACTACTGGTTTTCTGAATAGTCGGCAAATACTTTTTCATCCGATCCTGATGATTCTTGTGGTAATGATCAGTTCACTAAGTCCACTTAGCTGCCCAATATTCACTCTTCTAGGATGAAGCGTTCGTTACCAGTAACAGTTTGAGTTTTTACATTTCACTCTGTTTTCTCCCATATAGATAGATGTGTTTGGAACTCTGAATCAAACACGGTTTGTGATAGCTCCTTGAAACTTGACAAAATAAAGTAGTTCTAAGTTCTGTCTCTATGGTTTGTTTCCTCTTGAAGTACCCCAACAGAGAATGACGAAAGACACTTTCATTTTAAAGGTGTGCCAAGCTTCCAAAAAACGGCTGGATTTCTGAAATCTCGGCAAATATTTTTTCACCCAATCTAGATGATTCTCTGTGGTAGTGATCAGTTCACTAAGTCCACTTAGCTACCAAATTTTCACTCTTCTTGCTTGAAGCGTTCGTTTCCAGTAACACTTCGAATTTTAAGTTTCACTCTATTTCCTCCCATATAGATAGATGTGTTTGGAACTCTGAATAAAACACGGTTTGTGCCAGCTCCTTGAAACTTGACAAAATAAAGTAGTTCTAAGTTCTATCTCTATGGTTTGTTTCGTCTTGAAGTACCCCAACAGAGACTGCCGAAAGACACTTTCATTTCAAAGGTGTGAAAAGCTTCCAAAAAACTACTGGATTTCTGAAATCTCTTCAAATATTTGTTCACCCAATCTTCATGATTCTCTGTGGTAATGATCAATTCAATAAGTACACTTAGCTGCCCAATTTTCATTCTTCTTGCTTGAAGCATTCGTTTCCATTGACACTTTGAATTTTTAGGTTTCACTCTGTTTTTTCCTATATAGATAGATGTGTTTGGAACTCTAAATCAAACACGGTTTGTGCTAGCTTTTTGAAACTTCACAAAACAAAAGAGTTCTAAGTTCTGTCTCTACGGTTTGTTTCGCCTTGAAGTAGCCACAAGCAGGGACTGCGTAAGACACTTTCATTGGAAAGGTGTGCCAAGCTTCCAAAAAACTACTGGTTTTCTGAATAGTCGGCAAATATTTTTTCATCCGATCCTGATGATTCTTGTGGTAATGATCAGTTCACTAAGTCCACTTAGCTGTCCAACATTCACTCTTCTAGGATGAAGCGTTCGTTACCAGTAACAGTGTGAGTTTTTACGTTTCACTCTGTTTTCTCCCATATAGATAGATGTGTTTGAACTCTGAATCAAACACGGTTTGTGCCAGCTCCTTGAAACTTGAAAAAATAAAGTAGTTCTAAGTTCTGTTTTTGTGGTTTGTTTCCTCTTGAATTACCCCAAGCAGAGACTGCCGAAAGACACTTTCATTTCAAAGGTGTGCCAAGCTTTCTTCCAAAAAAGTACTGGTTTTCTGAAATCTCGGCAAATTTTTTTTCACCCAATCTTCCTGATTCTCTGTGGTAATGATCAATTCAATAAGTCCACTTAGCTGCACAATATTCACTCTTCTAGGATGAAGCGTTCGTTACCAGTAACAGTTTGAGTTTTTACGTTTCACTCTGTTTTCTCCCATATAGATAGATGTGTTTGGAACTCTGAATCAAACACGGTTTGTGCTAGCTACTTGAAAATTGACAAAATAAAGTAGTTCTAAGTTCCATCTCTATGGTTTGTTTCCTCTTGAAGTACCCCAACAGAGACTGCCGAAAGACACTTTCATTTCAAAGGTGTGCCAAGATTCCAAAAAACTGCTGGATTTCTGAAATCTCGGCAAATATTTTATCACCCATTCTAGATGATTCTCTGTGGTAGTGATCAGTTCACTAAGTCCACTTAGCTGCCCAATTTTTATTCTTCTTGCTTGAAGCGTTCGTTTCCAGTAAAACTTCGAATTTTTAGGTTTCACTCTATTTCCTTCTATATAGATAGATGTGGTTGGAAGTCTATATCAAACACGGTTTGTGCTAGCTCCTTGAAACTTGACAAAATAAAGTAGTTCTAAGTTCTGTCTTTGTGGTTTGTTTCCTCTTGAATTACCCCAAGCAGAGACTGCCGAAAGACACTTTCATTTCAAAGGTGTGCCAAGCTTCCTTCCAAAAAGTTACTGGTTTTCTGAAATCTCGGCAAATTTTTTTTCACCCAATCTTCCTGATTCTCTGTGGTAATGATCAATTCAATAAGTCCACTTAGCTGCCCAATTTTCATTCTTCTTGCTTGAAGCGTTCGTTTAGAGTGACACTTTGAATTTTTAGGTTTCTCTCTGTTTTCTCCTATATAGATAGATGTGTTTAGAACTCTAAATCAAACACGGTTTGTGCTAGCTTTTTGAAACTTCACAAAATAAAGTAGTTCTAAGTTCTGTCTCTATGGTTTGTTTCCTCTTGAAGTAGCCACAAGCAGAAACTGCGTAAGACACTTTCATTTGAAAGGTGTGCCAGGCTTCCAAAAAACTACTTGTTTTCTGAATAGTCGGCCAATATTTTTTCATCCGATCCTGATGATTCTTGTGGTAATGATCAGTTCACTAAGTCCACTTAGCTGCCCAATATTCACTCTTCTAGGATGAAGCGTTCGTTACCAGTAACAGTTTGAGTTTTTACGTTTCACTCTGTTTTCTCCCATATAGATAGATGTGTTTGGAACTCTGAATCAAACACGGTTTGTGCTAGCTCCTTGAAACTTGACAAAATAAAGTAGTTCTAAGTTCTATCTCTATGGTTTGTTTCCTCTTGAAGTACCCCAATAGAGACTGCCGAAAGACACTTTCATTTCAAAGGTGTGCCAAGCTTCCAAAAAACTACTTGATTTCTGAAATATCGGCAAATATTTGTTCACCCAATCTTCATGATTCTCTGTGGTAATGATCAATTCAATAAGTCCACTTAGCTGCCCAATTTTCATTCTTCTTGCTTGAAGGGTTCGTTTCCACTGACACTTTGAATTTTTAGGTTTCACTCTTTTTTTTTCCTATATAGATAGATGTGTTTGGAACTCTAAATCATACACGGTTTGTGCTAGCTTTTTGAAACTTCACAAAATAAAATAGTTCTAAGTTCTGTCTCTACGGTTTGTTTCGTCTTGAAGTAGCCACTAGCAGAGACTGTGTAAGACACTTTTATTGGAAAGGTGTTCCAAGCTTCCAAAAAACTACTTGTTTTCTGAATAGTCGGCAAATATTTTTTCATCCGATCCTGATGATTCTTGTGGTAATGATCAGTTCACTAAGTCCACTTAGCTGCCCAATATTCACTCTACGTAATATCTCTATGGTTTGTTTCCTCTTGAAGTACCCCAACAGAGACTGCCAAAGACACTTTCATTTCAAAGGTGTGCCAAGCTTCCAAAAAAGTACTGGTCTTCTGAAATCTCGGCAAATTTTTTTTCACTCAATCTTCATGATTCTCTGTGGTTATGATCAATTCAATAATTCCACTTAGCTGCCCAATTTCACTCTTCTTGCTTGAAGCGTTCATTTCCAGTAACACTTCGAATTTTTAGGTTTCACTGTATTTCCTCCTATATAGATAGATGTGTTTGGAAGTCTAAATCAAACACGGTTTGTACTAGCTCCTTGAAACTTGACAAAATAAAGTAGTTCTAATTTCTGTCTCTATGGTTTGTTTCCTCTTGAAGTAGCCACAAGCAGAGACTGCGTAAGACACTTTCATTTCAAAGGTGTGCCAAGCTTCCAAAAAACTACTGGTTTTCTGAATAGTCGGCAAATATTTTTTCATCCGATCCTGATGATTCTTGTGGTAATGATCAGTTCACTAAGTCCACTTAGCTGCCCAATATTCACTCTTCTAGGATGAAGCGTTCGTTACCAGTAACAGTTTGAGTTTTTACGTTTCACTCTGTTTCCTCCCATATAGATAGATGTGTTTGGAACTCTGAATAAAACACGGTTTGTGCCAGCTCCTTGAAACTTGAAAAAATAAAGTAGTTCTAAGTTCTATCTCTATGGTTTGTTTCCTCTTGAAGTACCCCAACAGAGACTGCCGAAAGACACTTTCATTTCAAAGGTGTGCCAAGCTTCCAAAAAACTGCTGGATTTCTGAAATCTCGGCAAATATTTTTTCACCCAATCTAGATGATTCTCTGTGGTAGTGATCAGTTCACTAAGTCCACTTAGCTGCCCAATTTTCACTCTTCTTGCTTGAAGCGTTCGTTTCCAGTAACACTTCGAATTTTTAGGTTTCAATCTATTTCCTCCTATATAGATAGATGTGGTTGGAAGTCTAAATCAAACACGGTTTGTGCTAGCTCCTTGAAAGTTGACAAAATAAAGTAGTTCTATGTTCTGTCTTTGGTTTGTTTCCTCTTGAATTACCCAAGCAGAGACTGCCGAAAGACACTTTCATTTCAAAGGTGTGCCAAGCTTCCTTCCAAAAAAGTACTGGTTTTCTGAAATCTTGGCAAATTTCTTTTCACCCAATCTTCATGATTCTCTGTGGTAATGATCAATTCAATAAGTCCACTTAGCTGCCCAATTTTCATTCTTCTTGCTTGAAGCATTCGTTTCCAGTGACACTTTGAATTTTTAGGTTTCCCTCTGTTTTCTCCTATATAGATAGATGTGTTTGGAACTCTAAATCAAACACGGTTTGTGCTAGCTCCTTGAAACTTGACAAAATAAAGTAGTTCCAAGTTCTGTCTCTATGGTTTGTTTCCTCTTGAAGTAGCCACAAGCAGAGACTGCGTAAGACACTTTCATTGGAAAGGTGTGCCAAGCTTCCAAAAAACTACTGGTTTTCTGAATAGTCGGCAAATATTTTTTCATCCGATCCTGAGGATTTTTTTTTTTTTATACATTAGGGATATAGCATTTATTATTATATTTTGCACATTTCTTTTTTAGTTTGTCATTTTTTTTTCTTTTTTTAGAATTTGCTCTATCTTGTTGAACATGACATCAGAATGCACTTGGATTCATTGTACATAAATAGAATATAACTTTTCATTTTTATGGTTGTATAGTTTTTCATTTAAAAAAAATTCCTTTTTTTTCTTGTCTGCCATGAAATTTATTGTTCCTAGGTGATAAAATTTGTCAATGTTTTCTTTTTGTAATTTTTTTGTTTTTTATTGGTTATTCAAAACATTACAAAGATTACAGAATCACATCGGTTACAAATCCACATTTTTACATAATACCATAATAGTAACTGTTGTATTCTGCTACCTTTTGTATCCTCTACTATTCCCCCCTCCCCTCCCCTCCCATCTTCTCTCTCTACCCCATTTAGTGTAATTCATTTCTCTCCTTATTTTTTTCCCATTCCCCTCACAAACTCTTATATGTAATTTTGTATAACAACGAGGGTCTCCTTCCATTTCCAAGCAATTTCCCTTTTCTCTCCCTTTCCCTCCCACTTCATGACTCTGCTTAATGTTAATCTTTTCCTCCTGCTCTTCCTTTCTGCTGTCTTCTTGGTTGCTCACATTATATCAAAGAAGACATTCGGCATTTGTTTTTTAGGGATTGGCTAGCTTCACTTAGCATAATCTGCTCTAGTGCTATCCATTTCCCTGCAAATTCCATGATTTTGTCATTTCTTAGTGCTGCATAGTACTCCATTGTGTATAAATGCCACATTTTTTTTATCCATTCATCTATTGAGGGCATCGGGATTGGTTCCACAGTCTAGCTATTGTGAATTGTGCTGCTATGAACATCGATGTGGCAGTATCCCTGTAGTACGCTCTTTTGAGGTCTTCAGGGAATAGTCCGAGAAGGGCAATAGCTGGGTCAAATGGTGGTTCCATTCCCAGCTTTCCAGGAATCTCCATACTGCTTTCCATATTGGCCTCACCATTTTGCAGTCCCACCAGCAATGTATAAGAGTACCCTTTTCCCCACATCCTCGCCAGCACTTGTTGCTGTTTGACTTCATAATGGCTGCCAATCTTACTGGATGAGATGGTATCTTAGGGTGGTTTTGATTTGCATTTCTCTGACTGCTAGAGATGGTGAGCATTTTTTCATGTACTTGTTGATTGATTGTATGTCCTCCTCTGAGAAGTGTCTGTTCAGGTCTTTGGCCCATTTGTTGATTGGGTTATTTGTTTTCTTCTGTTTAAATTTTTTGAGTTCTTTGTATACTCTGGATATTAGGGCTCTATCTGAAGTGTGAGGAGTAAAAAATTTGTTCCCATGATGTAGGCTCCCTATTTACCTCTCTTATTGATTCTCTTGCTGAGAAAAAACTTTTTAGTTTAAGTAAGTCCCATTTGTTGATTCTTGTTTTTAACTCTTGTGCTATGGGTGTCCTATTAAGGAATTTGGAGCCCGACCACACAATATGTAGATCGGAGCCAACCTTTTCATCTATCAGACGCATAGTCTCTGATTTGATATCAAGGTCCTTGATCCATTTTGAGTTAACTTTTGTGCATGGCGAGAGGAGGAGATTCAGTTTTCATTTTATTGCATATGGATTTCCAGTTTTCCCAGCACCATTTGTTGAAGATGCTATCCTTCCTCCATTGCATGCTTTTAGCCCCTTTATCGAATATAAGATAGTTGTAATTTTGTGGATTGGTTTCTGTGTCCTCTATTCTATACCATTGGTCCACCCGCCTGTTTTGGTACCAGTACCATGCTGTTTTTGTTACTATTGCTTTGTAGTACAGTTTGAAATCTGGTATCGCTACACCTCCTGATTCACACTTCCTGCTTAGAATTGCTTTGCTATTCTGGGTCTTTTATTTTTCCATATGAATTTCATGATTGCTTTATCTATTTCTAAAAGAAATGCCGTTGGGATTTTGATTGGCATTGCATTGAACCTATAGAGAACTTTTGGTAATATTGCCATTTTGATGATGTTAGTTCTGCCTATCCATGAACAGGGTATATTTTTCCATCTTAATTAGAGCAGAAATCAATGAAATTGAAACAAAAGAAACAATCGAAAAAAATTGACAAAACTAAAAGTTGGTTCTTTGAAAAAATAAATAAGATTGATAGACCACTAGCCACGCTAACAAAGAGAAGAAGAGAGAGAACCCAAATTACTAGCTTACGGGATGAAAAAGGCAACATCACAACAGACAATTCAGAAATACAGACGATAATTAGAAATTATTTTGAGACCCTGTACTCTAATAAAATAGAAGATAGTGAAGGCATAGATAAATTCCTTGAGACATATGAACTACCCAGATGGAATCAGGAAGATATAAACAACCTAAACAGATCAATATCAAGGGAGGAAATAGAAGAAGCCATCAAAAGACTACCAACCAAGAAAAGCCCAGGACCGGATGGATATACAGCAGAGTTTTACAAAACATTTAAAGAGGAACTAATACCAATACTCCATAATCTATTTCAGGAGATAGAAAAAGAGGGAGATCTCCCAAATTCATTCTATGAGGCCAATATCACCCTGATTCCCAAACCAGAGAAGGACACCTCGAAGAAATAAAACTACAGACCAATATCCCTAATGAATTTAGATACAAAAATCCTCAATAAAATTCTGGCAAATCGTACACAAAAACATATAAAAAAGATTGTGCACCATGATCAAGTAGGATTCATCCCAGGGATGCAAGGCTGGTTCAATATACGGAAATCATAAACGATATTCACCACATCAATAGACTTAAAGATAAGAACCATATGATCATCTCGGTGGATGCAGAAAAAGCATTCGACAAAGTACAGCATTCCTTTATGTTCAAAACATTAGAAAAACTAGGGATAACAGGAACTTACCTCAAAATTATAAAAGCTATATATGCTAAGCCTCAGGCTAGCATCATTCTAAATGGAAAAAAAACTGAAGGCATTCCCTGTAAAATCTGGAACAAGAAAGGGATGCCCTCTCTCACCACTTCTATTCAATATAGTTCTCGAAACACTGGCCAGAGCAATTAGACAGACGAAAGAAATTAAAGGCATAAAAATAGGAAAAGAAGAACTTAAATTATCACTATTTGCGGATGATATGATCCTATACCTAGAAGACACAAAAGGGTCTACAAAGAAACTACTAGAGGTAATAAATGAATTCAGCAAAGTGGCTGGATATAAAATCAACAGGCATAAATCAAAGGCATTCCTGTATATCAGCGACAAATCTAATGAACTGGAAATGAGGACATCTACCCCATTCACAATATCCTAAAAAAAATAAAATACTTGGGAATCAACCTAACAAAAGAGGTGAAAGATTTATACAATGAAAACTACAGAACCCTAAAGAGAGAAATAGAAGAAGATCTCAGAAGATGGAAAAATATACCAGGATGATTCTTGTGGTAATGATCAGTTCACTAAGTCCACTTAGCTGCCCAATATTCACTCTTCTAGGATGAAGCGTTCGTTACCAGTAACAGTTTGAGTTTTTAGGTTTCACTCTGTTTTCTCCCATATAGATAGATGTGTTTGAAACTCTGAATAAAACACGGTTTGTGCTAGCTCCTTGAAACTTGACAAAATAAAGTAGTTCTAAGTTCTATCTCTATGGTGTGTTTCCTCTTGAAGTACCCCAACAGAGACTGCCGAAAGACACTTTCATTTCAAGGGTGTGCCAAGCTTCCAAAAAACTGCTGGATTTCTGAAATCTCGGCAAATATTTTTTCACAGAATCTAGATGATTCTCTGTAGTAATGATCAGTTCACTAAGTCCACTTAGCTGCCCAATTTTCACTCTTCTTGCTTGAAGCGTTCGTTTCAAGTAACACTTCGAATTTTTAGGTTTCACTCTATTTCCTCCTATATAGATAGATGTGTTTGGAAGTCTAAATCAAACACGGTTTGTGCTAGCTCCTTGAAACTTGACAAAATAAAGTAGTTCTAAGTTCTGTCTTTGTGGTTTGTTTCCTCTTGAATTACCCCAAGCAGAGGCTGCATAAAGACACTTTCATTTCAGAGGTTTGCCAAGCTTCCAAAAAAGTACCGGTTTTCTGAAATCTCGGCAAATTTTTTTTCACCCAATCTTCATGATCCTCTCTGGTAATGATCAATTCAATAAGTCCACTTAGCTGCCCAATTTTCATTCTTCTTGCTTGAAGCGTTCGTTTCCAGTGACACTTTGAATTTTTAGGTTTCACTCTGTTTTCTCCTATATAGATAGATGTGTTTGGAACTCTAAATCAAACACGGTTTGTGCTAGCTTTTTGAAACTTCACAAAATAAAGTAGTTCTAAGTTCTGTCTCTATGGTTTGTTTAATCTTGAAATAGCCACAAGCAGAAACTGCGTAAGACACTTTCATTGGAAAGGTGTGCCAAGCTTCCAAAAAACTACTTGTTTTCTGAATAGTCAGCAAATATTTTTTCATCCGATCCTGATGATTCTTGTGGTAATGATCAGTTCACTAAGTACACTTAGCTGCCCAATATTCACTCTTCTAGGATGAAGCGTTCTTTAGCAGTAACAGTTTGAGTTTTTACGTTTCACTCTGTTTTCTCCCATATAGATAGATGTGTTTGGAACTCTGAATCAAACACGGTTTGTGCTAGCTCCTTGAAACTTGACAAAATAAAGTAGTTCTAAGTTCTATCTCTATGGTTTGTTTCCTCTTGAAGTACCCCAACAGAGACCGCCGAAAGACACTTTCATTTCAAAGGTGTGCCAAGCTTCCAAAAAACTACTGGATTTCTGGAATCTCGGCAAATATTTTTTCACCCAATCTAGATGATTCTCTGTGGTAATGATCAGTTCACTAAGTCCACTTAGCTGCCCAATTTTCACTCTTCTTGCTTCAAGCGTTCGTTTCCAGTAACACTTCGAATTTTTAGGTTTCACTCTCTTTCCTCCTATATAGATAGATGTGGTTGGAAGTCTAAATAAAACACGGTTTGTGCTAGCTCCTTGAAACTTGACAAAATAAAGTAGTTCTAAGTTCTGTCTTTGTGGTTCGTTTCCTCTTAAATTACCCCAAGCAGAGACTGCCGAAAGACACTTTCATTTCAAAGGTGTGCCAACCTTCCAAAAAAGTACTGGTTTTCTGAAATCTCGGCAAATTTTTTTTAACCCAATCTTCATGATTCTCTGTAGTAATGATCAATGCAATAATTCCACTTAGCTACCCATTTTCATTCTTCTTACTTGAAGCGTTCGTTTCCAGTAACATTTCGAATTTTTAGGTTTCACTCTATTTCCTCCTATATAGATAGATGTGTTTGGAAGTCTAAATCAAACACGGTTTGTGCTAGCTCCTTGAATCTTGACAAAATTAAGTAGTTCTATGTTCTGTCTTTGTGGTTTGTTTCCTCTTGAATTACCCCAAGCAGAGACTGCCGAAAGACACTTTCATTTCAAACGTGTGCCATGCTTCCAAAAAAGTACTGGTTTTCTGAAATCTCGGCAAATTTTTTTTCACCCATTCTTCATGATTCTCTGTGGTAATGATCAATTCAATAACTCCACTTAGCTGCCCAATTTTCATTCTTATTGCTTGATGCGTTCGTTTCCAGTGAGACTTTGAATTTTTAGGTTTCACTCTGTTTTCTCCTATATAGATAGATGTGTTTGGAACTCTAAATCAAACACGGTTTGTGCTAGCTTTTTGAAACTTCACAATATAAAGTAGTTCTACGTTCTGTCTCTATGGTTTGTTTCCTCTTGAAGTAGCAACAAGCAGAGACTGTGTAAGACACTTTCATTGGAAAGGTGTGCCAAGCTTCAAAAAACTACTGGTTTTCTGAATAGTTGGCAAATATTTTTCATCCGATCCTGATGATTCTCTGTGGTAGTGATCAGTTCACTAAGTCCACTTAGCTGCCAAATTTTCACTCTTCTTGCTTGAAGCGTTCGTTTCCAGTAACACTTCGAATTTTTAGGTTTCACTCTATTTCCTCCTATATAGATAGATGTGTTTGGAAGTCTAAATCAAACACGGTTTGTGCTAGCTCCTTGAAACTTGACAAAATTAAGTAGTTCTAAGTTCTGTCTTTGTGGTTTGTTTCCTCTTGAATTACCCCAAGCAGAGACTGCCGAAAGACACTTTCATTTCAAACGTGTGCCATGCTTCCAAAAAAGTACTTGTTTTCTGAAATCTCGGCAAATTTTTTTTCACCCATTCTTCATGATTCTCTGTGGTAATGATCAATTCAATAACTCCACTTAGCTGCCCAATTTTCATTCTTATTGCTTGATGCGTTCGTTTTCAGTGAGACTTTGAATTTTTAGGTTTCACTCTGTTTTCTCCTATATAGATAAATGTGTTTGGAACTCTAAATCAAACACGGTTTGTGCTAGCTTTTTGAAACTTCACAATATAAAGTAGTTCTAAGTTCTGTCTCTATGGTTTGTTTCCTCTTGAAGTAGCAACAAGCAGAGACTGCATAAGACACTTTCATTGGAAAGGTGTGCCAAGCTTCAAAAAACTACTGGTTTTCTGAATAGTTGGCAAATATTTTTTCATCCGATCCTGATGATTCTTGTGGTAATGATAAGTTCACTAAGTCCACTTAGCTGCCCAATATTCACTTTTCTAGGATGAAGCGTTCGTTACCAGTAACAGTTTGAGATTTTACGTTTCACTCTGTTTTCTCCAATATAGATAGATGTGTTTAAAACTCTGAATCAAACACGGTTTGTGCTAGCTTTTTGAAACTTGACAAAATAAAGTAGTTCTAAGTTCTATGTCTATGGTTTGTTTCCTCTTGAAGTATCCCAACAGAGACAGCAGAAGACACTTTCATTTCAAAGGTGTGCCAAGCTTCCAAAAACTACTGGATTTCTGAAATCTCGGCAAATCTTTTTTCACCCAATCTTCATGATTCTCTGTGGTAATGATCAGTTCACTAAGTCCACTTAGCTGCCCAATTTTCACTCTTCTTGCTTGAAGTGTTCGTTTCCAGTAACACTTCGAATTTTTAGGTTTCACTCTATTTCCTCCTATATAGATAGATGTGGTTGGAAGTCTAAATCAAACATGGTTTGTTCTAGCTCCTTGAAACTTGACAAAATAAAGTAGTTCCAAGTTCTCTCTTTGTGGTTTGTTTCCTCTTGAATTACCCCAAGCAGAGACTGCCGAAAGACACTTTCATTTCAAAGGTGTGCCAAGATTCCAAAAAAGTACAGGTTTTCTGAAATCTCGGCAAATTTTTTTAAACAAATCTTCATGATTCTCTGTGGTAATGATCAATTCAATAAGTCCACTGAGCTGCCCAATTTTCATTATTCTTGCTTGAACTGTTCGTTTCCAGTGACACTTTGAATTTTTAGGTTTCACTCTGTTTTCTCCTATATAGGTAGATGTGTTTGGAACTCGAAATCAAACACGGTTTGTGCTAGCTTTTTGAAACCTCACAAAATAAACTAGTTCTAAGTTTTGTCTCTATGGTTTCTTTCCTCTTGAAGTAGCCACAAACAGAGACTGCGTAAGACACTTTCATTGGAAGGTGTGCCGAGCTTCCAAAAAACTAATTGTTTTCTGAATACTCAGCAAATATTTTTTCATCCCATCCTGATGATTCTTGTGGTAATGATCAGTTCACTAAGTCCACTTAGCTGCCCAATATTCACTCTTCTAGGATGAAGCGTTCGTTACCAGTAACAGTTTGAGTTTTTACGTTTCACTCTGTTTTCTCAGATATAGATAGATGTGTTTGGAACTCTGAATCAAACACGGTTTGTGCTAGCTCCTTGAAACTTGACAAAATAAAGTAGTTCTAAGTTCTGTGTTTGTGGTTTGGTTCCTCTTGAATTTACCCAAGCAGAGACTGCCGAAAGACATTTTCATTTCAAAGGTGTGCCAAGCTTCCAAAAAAGTACTGGTTTTCTGAAATCTCTGCAAATTTTTTTTCACCCAATCTTCATGATTCTCTGTGGTAATGATCAATTCAATAAGTCCACTTAGCTGCCCAATTTTTATTCTTCTTGCTTGAAGCCTTCGTTTCCAGTGACACTTTGAAATTTTAGGTTTCACTCTGTTTTCTCCTATATAGATAGATGTGTTTGGAACTCTAAATCAAACACGGTTTGTGCTAGCTTTTAGAAACTTCACAAAATAAGTAGTTCTAAGTTTTGTCTCTATGGTTTGTTTCCTCTTGAAGTACCCCAACAGAGACTGCCGAAAGACACTTTCATTTCAAAGGTGTGCCAAGCTTCCAAAAAACTGCTGGATTTCTGAAATTTCAGGTAAATATTTTTTCACCCAATCTAGATGATTCTCTGTGGTAATGATCAGTTCACTAAGTCCACTTAGCTGCCCAATTTTCACTCTTCTTGCTTGAAGTGTTCGTTTCCAGTAACACATCGAATTTTTAGGTTTCACTCTATTTCCTCCTATACAGATAGATGTGGTTGGAAGTCTGAATCAAACACGGTTTGTGCTAGCTCCTTGAAACTTGACAAAATAAAGTAGTTCTAAGTTCTCTCTTTGTGGTTTGTTTCCTCTTGAATTACCCCAAGCAGAGACTGCCGAAAGACACTTTCATTTCAAAGGTGTGCCAAGCTTCCAAAAAACTACTGTTTTTCTGAATAGTCGGCAAATATTTTTTCATCCGATCCTGATGATTCTTGTGGTAATGATCAGTTCACTAAGTACACTTAGCTGCCCAATATTCACTCTTCTAGGATGAAGCGTTCTTTAGCAGTAACAGTTTGAGTTTTACGTTTCACTCTGTTTATTCCCATATAGATAGATGTGTTTGGAACTCTGAATAAAACACGGTTTGTGCTAGCTCCTTGAAACTTGACAAAATAAAGTACTTCTACGTTCTATCTCTATGGTTTGTTTCCTCTTGAAGTACCCCAACAGAGACCGCCGAAAGACACTTTCATTTCAAAGGTGTGCCAAGCTTCCAAAAAACTACTGGATTTCTGGAATCTCGGCAAATATTTCTTCACCCAATCTAGATGATTCTCTGTGGTAATGATCAGTTCACTAAGTCCACTTAGCTGCCCAATTTTCACTCTTCTTGCTTCAAGCGTTCGTTTCCAGTAACACTTCGAATTTTTAGGTTTCACTCTCTTTCCTCCTATATAGATAGATGTGGTTGGAAGTCTAAATAAAACACGGTTTGTGCTAGCTCCTTGAAACTTGACAAAATAAAGTAGTTCTAAGTTCTGTCTTTGTGGTTCGTTTCCTCTTAAATTACCCCAAGCAGAGACTGCCGAAAGACACTTTCATTTCAAAGGTGTGCCAACCTTCCAAAAAAGTACTGGTTTTCTGAAATCTCGGCAAATTTTTTTTAACCCAATCTTCATGATTCTCTGTAGTAATGATCAATGCAATAATTCCACTTAGCTACCCATTTTCATTCTTCTTACTTGAAGCGTTCGTTTCCAGTAACATTTCGAATTTTTAGGTTTCACTCTATTTCCTCCTATATAGATAGATGTGTTTGGAAGTCTAAATCAAACACGGTTTGTGCTAGCTCCTTGAATCTTGACAAAATTAAGTAGTTCTATGTTCTGTCTTTGTGGTTTGTTTCCTCTTGAATTACCCCAAGCAGAGACTGCCGAAAGACACTTTCATTTCAAACGTGTGCCATGCTTCCAAAAAAGTACTGGTTTTCTGAAATCTCGGCAAATTTTTTTTCACCCATTCTTCATGATTCTCTGTGGTAATGATCAATTCAATAACTCCACTTAGCTGCCCAATTTTCATTCTTATTGCTTGATGCGTTCGTTTCCAGTGAGACTTTGAATTTTTAGGTTTCACTCTGTTTTCTCCTATATAGATAGATGTGTTTGGAACTCTAAATCAAACACGGTTTGTGCTAGCTTTTTGAAACTTCACAATATAAAGTAGTTCTAAGTTCTGTCTCTATGGTTTGTTTCCTCTTGAAGTAGCAACAAGCAGAGACTGTGTAAGACACTTTCATTGGAAAGGTGTGCCAAGCTTCAAAAAACTACTGGTTTTCTGAATAGTTGGCAAATATTTTTCATCCGATCCTGATGATTCTCTGTGGTAGTGATCAGTTCACTAAGTCCACTTAGCTGCCAAATTTTCACTTTTCTTGCTTGAAGCGTTCGTTTCCAGTAACACTTCGAATTTTTAGGTTTCACTCTATTTCCTCCTATATAGATAGATGTGTTTGGAAGTCTAAATCAAACACGGTTTGTGCAAGCTCCTTGAAACTTGACAAAATTAAGTAGTTCTAAGTTCTGTCTTTGTGGTTTGTTTCCTCTTGAATTACCCCAAGCAGAGACTGCCGAAAGACACTTTCATTTCAAACGTGTGCCATGCTTCCAAAAAAGTACTTGTTTTCTGAAATCTCGGCAAATTTTTTTTCACCCATTCTTCATGATTCTCTGTGGTAATGATCAATTCAATAACTCCACTTAGCTGCCCAATTTTCATTCTTATTGCTTGATGCGTTCGTTTTCAGTGAGACTTTGAATTTTTAGGTTTCACTCTGTTTTCTCCTATATAGATAAATGTGTTTGGAACTCTAAATCAAACACGGTTTGTGCTAGCTTTTTGAAACTTCACAATATAAAGTAGTTCTAAGTTCTGTCTCTATGGTTTGTTTCCTCTTGAAGTAGCAACAAGCAGAGACTGCATAAGACACTTTCATTGGAAAGGTGTGCCAAGCTTCAAAAAACTACTGGTTTTCTGAATAGTTGGCAAATATTTTTTCATCCGATCCTGATGATTCTTGTGGTAATGATAAGTTCACTAAGTCCACTTAGCTGCCCAATATTCACTTTTCTAGGATGAAGCGTTCGTTACCAGTAACAGTTTCAGATTTTACGTTTCACTCTGTTTTCTCCAATATAGATAGATGTGTTTAAAACTCTGAATCAAACACGGTTTGTGCTAGCTTTTTGAAACTTGACAAAATAAAGTAGTTCTAAGTTCTATGTCTATGGTTTGTTTCCTCTTGAAGTATCCCAACAGAGACAGCAGAAGACACTTTCATTTCAAAGGTGTGCCAAGCTTCCAAAAAACTACTGGATTTCTGAAATCTCGGCAAATCTTTTTTCACCCAATCTTCATGATTCTCTGTGGTAATGATCAGTTCACTAAGTCCACTTAGCTGCCCAATTTTCACTCTTCTTGCTTGAAGTGTTCGTTTCCAGTAACACTTCGAATTTTTAGGTTTCACTCTATTTCCTCCTATATAGATAGATGTGGTTGGAAGTCTAAATCAAACATGGTTTGTTCTAGCTCCTTGAAACTTGACAAAATAAAGTAGTTCCAAGTTCTCTCTTTGTGGTTTGTTTCCTCTTGAATTACCCCAAGCAGAGACTGCCGAAAGACACTTTCATTTCAAAGGTGTGCCAAGATTCCAAAAAAGTACAGGTTTTCTGAAATCTCGGCAAATTTTTTTAAACAAATCTTCATGATTCTCTGTGGTAATGATCAATTCAATAAGTCCACTTAGCTGCCCAATTTTCATTATTCTTGCTTGAACTGTTCGTTTCCAGTGACACTTTGAATTTTTAGGTTTCACTCTGTTTTCTCCTATATAGATAGATGTGTTTGGAACTCGAAATCAAACACGGTTTGTGCTAGCTTTTTGAAACCTCACAAAATAAACTAGTTCTAAGTTTTGTCTCTATGGTTTCTTTCCTCTTGAAGTAGCCACAAACAGAGACTGCGTAAGACACTTTCATTGGAAGGTGTGCCGAGCTTCCAAAAAACTACTTGTTTTCTGAATACTCAGCAAATATTTTTTCATCCCATCCTGATGATTCTTGTGGTAATGATCAGTTCACTAAGTCCACTTAGCTGCCCAATATTCACTCTTCTAGGATGAAGCGTTCGTTACCAGTAACAGTTTGAGTTTTTACGTTTCACTCTGTTTTCTCAGATATAGATAGATGTGTTTGGAACTCTGAATCAAACACGGTTTGTGCTAGCTCCTTGAAACTTGACAAAATAAAGTAGTTCTAAGTTCTGTGTTTGTGGTTTGGTTCCTCTTGAATTTCCCCAAGCAGAGACTGCCGAAAGACATTTTCATTTCAAAGGTGTGCCAAGCTTCCAAAAAAGTACTGGTTTTCTGAAATCTCTGCAAATTTTTTTTCACCCAATCTTCATGATTCTCTGTGGTAATGATCAATTCAATAAGTCCACTTAGCTGCCCAATTTTTATTCTTCTTGCTTGAAGCCTTCGTTTCCAGTGACACTTTGAAATTTTAGGTTTCACTCTGTTTTCTCCTATATAGATAGATGTGTTTGGAACTCTAAATCAAACACGGTTTGTGCTAGCTTTTAGAAACTTCACAAAATAAGTAGTTCTAAGTTTTGTCTCTATGGTTTGTTTCCTCTTGAAGTACCCCAACAGAGACTGCCGAAAGACACTTTCATTTCAAAGGTGTGCCAAGCTTCCAAAAAACTGCTGGATTTCTGAAATTTCAGGTAAATATTTTTTCACCCAATCTAGATGATTCTCTGTGGTAATGATCAGTTCACTAAGTCCACTTAGCTGCCCAATTTTCACTCTTCTTGCTTGAAGTGTTCGTTTCCAGTAACACATCGAATTTTTAGGTTTCACTCTATTTCCTCCTATACAGATAGATGTGGTTGGAAGTCTGAATCAAACACGGTTTGTGCTAGCTCCTTGAAACTTGACAAAATAAAGTAGTTCTAAGTTCTCTCTTTGTGGATTGTTTCCTCTTGAATTACCCCAAGCAGAGCCTGCCGAAAGACACTTTCATTTCAAAGGTGTGCCAAGCTTCCAAAAAACTACTGTTTTTCTGAAAAGTCGGCAAATATTTTTTCATCCGATCCTGATGATTCTTGTGGTAATGATCAGTTCACTAAGTACACTTAGCTGCCCAATATTCACTCTTCTAGGATGAAGCGTTCTTTAGCAGTAACAGTTTGAGTTTTACGTTTCACTCTGTTTATTCCCATATAGATAGATGTGTTTGGAACTCTGAATAAAACACGGTTTGTGCTAGCTCCTTGAAACTTGACAAAATAAAGTACTTCTACGTTCTATCTCTATGGTTTGTTTCCTCTTGAAGTACCCCAACAGAGACCGCCGAAAGACACTTTCATTTCAAAGGTGTGCCAAGCTTCCAAAAAACTACTGGTTTTCTGAATACTCGGCAAATATTTTTTTATCCTATCCTGATGATTCTTGTGGTAATGATCAGTTCACTAAGTCCACTTAGCTGCCCATTATTCACTCTTCTAGGATGAAGCGTTCTTTTCCAGTAACAGTTTGAGTTTTTACGTTTCACTCTGTTTTCTCCCAAATAGATAGATGTGTTTGGAACTCTAAGTCAAACACGGTTTGTGCTAGCTTTTTGAAACTTCACAAAATAAAGTATTTCTAAGTTCTGTCTCTATGGTTTGTTTCCTCTTGAAGTAGCTACAAGCAGAGACTGCGTAAGACACTTTCATTGGGAAGGTGTGCCAAGCTTCCAAAAAACTACTGGTTTTCTGAATAGTCGGCAAATATTTTTTCATCCGATCCTGATGATTCTTGTGGTAATGATGAGTTCACTAAGTCCACTTAGCTGCCCAATATTCACGCTTCTAGGATGAAGCGTTCGTTACCAGTAACAGTTTGAGTTTTTACGTTTCACTCTGTTTTCTCCCATATAGACAGATGTGTTTGGAACTCTGAATCAAACACGGTTTGTGCTAACTCCTTGAAACGTGACAAAATAAAGTAGTTCTATGTTCCACCTCTATGGTTTGTTTCCTCTTGAAGTACCCCAACAGAGACTGCCAAAAGACACTTTCATTTCAAAGGTGTGCCAAGCTTCCAAAAAACTGCTGGATTTCTGAAATCTCTGTAAATATTTTTTCAGCCAATCTAGATGATTCTCTGTAGTAATGATCAGTTCACTAAGTCCACTTAGCTGCCCAATTTTCACTCTTCTTGCTTGAAGCGTTCGTTTCCAGGTACACTTCGAATTTTTAGGTTTCACTCTATTTCCTCCTATATAGATAGATGTGGTTGGAAGTCTAAATCAAACACGGTTTGTGCTAGCTCCTTGAAACTTGACAAAATAAAGTTGTTCTAAGTTCTGTATTTGTGGTTTGTTTCCTCTTGAATTACCCCAAGCAGAGGCTGCATAAAGACACTTTCATTTCAAAGGTATGCCAAGCTTCCAAAAAAGTACTGGTTTTCTGAAATCTCGGCAAATTTTTTTTCACCCAATCTTCATGATTCTCTGTGGTAAGGATCAATTCAATAAGTCCACTTAGCTGCCCAATTTACATTCTTCTTGCTTGAAGCATTCGTTTCCTGTGACACTTTGAATTTTTAGGTTTCACTCTGTTTTCTCCTATATAGATAGATGTGTTTGGACTCTAAATCAAACACGGTTTGTGCTAGCTTTTTGAAACTTCAGAAAATAAAGTAGTTCTAAGTTCTGTCTTTATGGTTTGTTTCCTCTTGAAGTAGCCACAAGCAGAAACTGCGTAAGACACTTTATGGTTTGTTTCTTGCTTGAAGCGTTCGTTTCCAGTAACACTTCGAATTTTTAGGTTTCACTCTATTTCCTCCTATATAGATAGATGTGTTTGGAAGTCTAAATCAAACACGGTTTGTGCTAGCTCCTTGAAACTTGACAAAATAAAGTAGTTCTAAGTTCTATCTCTATGGTTTGTTTCCTCTTTAAGTACCCCAACAGAGACTGCCGAAAGACACTTTCATTTCAAAGGTGTGCCAAGCTTCCAAAAAAGTACTGGTCTTCTGAAATCTTGGCAAATTTTTTTTCACCCAATCTTCATGATTCTCTGTGGTTATGATCAATTCAATAAGTCCATTTACCTGCCCAATTTTCACTCTTCTTGCTTGAAGCGCCCGTTTCAAGTAACACTTTGAATTTTTAGGTTTCACTCTATTTCCTCCAATATAAATAGATGTGTTTGGAAGTCTAAATCAAACACGGTTTGTGCTAGCTCCTTGAAACTTGACAAAATAAAGTAGTTCTAAGTTCTGTATTATTGGTTTGTTTCCTCTTGAATTTACCCCAAGCAGAGGCTGCATAAAGACACTTTCATTTCAAAGGGTTGCCAAGCTTCCAAAAAAGTACTGGTTTTCTGAAATCTCCGCAAATTTTTTTTTCACCCAATCTTCATGATTCTCTGTGGTAAGGATCAATTCAATAAGTCCACTTAGCTGCCCAATTTTCATTCTTCTTGCTTGAAGCATTCGTTTTCAGTGACACTTTGAATTTTTAGGTTTCACTCTGTTTTCTCCCATATAGATAGATGTGTTTGGAACTCTGAATCAAACACGGTTTGTGCTAGCTCCTTGAAAGTTGACAAAAGAAAGTAGTTCTAAGTTCTATCTCTATGGTTTGTTTCCTCTTGAAGTACCCCAACAGAGACTGCCAAAAGACACTTTCATTTCAAAGGTGTGCCAAGCTTCCAAAAAAGTACTGATTTCTGAAATCTCGGCAAATTTTTTTTCAGCCAATCTTTATGATTCTCTGTGGTTTTGATCAATTCAATAAGTCCACTTAGCTGCCCAATTTTTACTCTTCTTGCTTGAAGCGTTCGTTTCCAGTAACACTTCGAATTTTTAGGATTCACTCTATTTCCTCCTATATAGGGAGATGTGTTTGGAAGTCTAAATCAAACACGGTTTGTGTTAGCTAGTTGAAACTTGACAAAATAATGTAGTTCTAAGTTCTGTCTTTGTAGTTTGTTTCCTCTTGAATTACACCAAGAAGAGGCTGCCGAAAGACACTTTCATTTCAAAGGTTTGCCAAGCTTCCAAAAAGTACTTTTTTTCTGAAATCTCGGCAATTTTTTTTTCACCCAATCTTCCTGATTCTCTGTGGTAAGGATCAATTCAATAAGTCCACTTAGCTGCCCAATTTTCATTCTTCTTGCTTGAAGCGTTCGTTTCCAGTGACACTTTGAATTTTTAGGTTTCACTCTGTTTTCTCCTATATAGATAGATGTGTTTGGAACTCTAAATCAAACACAGTTTGTGCTAGCTTTTTGAAACTTCACAAAATAAAGTAGTTGTAAGTTCTGTCTCTATGGTTTGTTTTCTCTTGAAGTAGCCACAAGCCGAGACTGGGTAAGACACTTTCATTGGAAAGGTGTGCCAAGCTTCCAAAATACTACTGGTTTTCTGAATAGTCGGCAAATATTTTTTCATCCGATCCTGATGATTCTTGTGGTAATGATCAGTTCACTAAGTTCACTTACCTGCCCAATATTCACTCTTCTGGGATGAAGCGTTCTTTACCAGTAACAGTTTGAGCTTTATGTTTCATTCTGTTTTCTCCCATATAGATAGATGTGTTTGTAACTCTGAACCAAACACGGTTTTTGCTAGCTCCTTGAAAGTTGACAAAATAAAGTAGTTCTAAGTTCTATCACTATGGTTTGTTTCCTCTTGAAGCACCCCAACAGAGACTGCCGAAAGACCCTTTAATTTCAAAGTTGCGCCAAGCTTCCAAAAAACTGCTGGATTTCTGAAATCTCGGCAAATATTCTTTCACCCAATCTAGATGATTCTCTGTGGTAGTGATCAGTTCACTAAGTCCACTTAGCTGCCCAATTTTAATTCGTCTTGCTTTAAGCTTTCGTTTCCAGTAACACTTCGAATTTTTAGGTTTCACTCTATTACCTCCTATATAGATAGATGTGTTTGGAAGTCTAAATAAAACACGGTTTGTGCTAACTCCTTGAAACTTGACAAAATAATCTAGTTTAACTTCTGTCTGTGGTTTGTTTCCTCTTGAAGTAGCCACAAGCAGAGACTGCGTAAGACACTTTCATTGGAAAGGTGTGCCAAGCTTCCAAAAAACTACTGGTTTTCTGAATAGTCGGCAAATACTTTTTCATCCGATCCTGATGATTCTTTTGGTAATGATCAGTTCACTAAGTCCACTTAGCTGCCCAATATTCACTCTTCTAGGATGAAGCGGTCGATACCAGTAACAGTTTGAGTTTTTACGTTTCACTCTGTTTTCTCTCATATAGATAGATGTGTTTGGAACTCTGAATCAAACACGGTTTGTGCTAGCTCCTTGAAACTTGACAAAATAAAGTAGTTCTAAGCTCTATCTCTACGGTTGTTTCCTCTTGAAGT
>NW_027515953.1:0-68009 GCF_048772815.1 Callospermophilus lateralis | reverse complement strand
GAACAGTTAGAAATTATATTTTTCACTCTGTTTTCTCCTATATTGACAGATGCAGTTAGAACTCTAAATCAAACACGGTTTGTGCTAGCTTCTTGAAACTTGACACAATAAAGTAGTTCTACGTTCTATCTCTAAGGTTTGTTTCCTCTTGTATCCTATAGCTGGGACTGGCGAATAACACTTATACTGAAAGGGGTTGCCAAACTTCCAACACACTAGAGTCTCCTGAAATCTCAACATATATTTTTTCATCCAATCTTCATGATACTTTCAAGTAATGATCAGTACACCAATCCCACTTGGATGCCAAAGTTTAGTTCTCCTAGATTGAAGCATTCTTTTGGAGTAACAGTTTGAATTTTTAGGTTTCACTCTGTTTTCTCCTATATTGACAAATGTAGTTCGAACTCTAAATCAAACACGGTTTGTGCTAGCTTCTTGAAACTTGAAACAGTAAAATACTTCTACATTCTATTTTTATTTTTTGTTTCCTCTGGATGTACACCTAAGCAGAGACTGACGAAAGACACATTCAATGAGAGGCGTTGTTAGGCTGCCAAAATACTACAGTCTCCTGAAATCTCAACATATTTTTTTTTCCGACCTTCATGATCATTTCAAGTAATGAGCAGTACACCAATAAAACGTGGATGTTCAAGTTTCGTTCTCCTAGCTTGAAGCATTCGTTTGCATTAACAGTTTGAATTTTTAGTTTTCACTCTCTTTTCTCCTATATTGACAGATGCAGTTCGAACTCTAAATCAAACATGGTTTGTGCTAGCTTCTTGAAACTTGACACAATAAAGTAGTTCTACGTTCTATCTCTAACGTTTGTTTCCTCTTGATGTAGCCTTAAGCAGAGACTGGCGAATAACACTTTCAATGAAAGGCGTTGTTAAGCTTCCAAAAAAACTACCGTCTCCTGAAATCTCAACATATATTTTTTCATCCAATCTTCATGATTCTTTCAAGTATTGATCAGTACACCAATCAAACGTGGATGCCCAAGTTTTGTTCCTCTAGGTTGTAGCATTCGTTTGCAGGAACAGTTGGAAATTATAGGTTTCACTCTGTTTTCTCCTATATTGACAGATGCAGTTAGAACTGTAAATCAAACACGGTTTGTGCTAGCTTCTTGAAACTTGACACAATAAAGTAGTTCTACGTTCTATCTCTAAGGTTTGTTTCCTCTTGTATCCTAAAGCTGGGACTGGCGAATAACACTTATACTGAAAGGGGTTGCCAAACTTCCAACACACTAGAGTCTCCTGAAATCTCAACATATATTTTTTCATCCAATCTTCATGATACTTTCAAGTAATGATCAGTACACCAATCCCACTTGGATGCCAAAGTTTAGTTCTCCTAGATTGAAGCATTCTTTTGGAGTAACAGTTTGAATTTTTAGGTTTCACTGTGTTTTCTCCTATATTGACAATGTAGTTCGAACTCTAACTCAAACACGGTTTGTGCTAGCTTCTTGAAACTTGAAACAGTAAAGTAGTTCTACATTCTATTTTTATTTTTTGTTTCCTCTGGATGTAGACCTAAGCAGAGACTGATGAAAGACACATTCAATGAAAGGCGTGGTTAGGCTGCCAAAATACTACAGTCTCCTGAAATATCAACATATTTTTTTTGCGACCTTCATGATAATTTCAAGTAATGAGCAGTACACCAATAAAACGTGGATGTTCATGTTTCGTTCTCCTAGGTTGAAGCATTCGTTTGCAGTATCAGTTTGAATTTTTAGTTTTCACTCTGTTTTCTCCTATATTGACATATGCAGTTCGAACTCTAAATCAAACATGGTTTGTGCTAGCTTCTTGAAACTTGACACAATAAAGTAGTTCTAGGTTCTATCTCTAAGGTTTGTTTCCTCTTGATGTAGCCTTAAGCAGAGACTGGCGAATAACACTTTCAATGAAAGGCGTTGTTAAGCTTCCAAAAAACTACCGTCTCCTGAAATCTCAACATATATTTTTTCATCCAATCTTCATGATTCTTTCAAGTATTGATCAGTACACCAATCAAACGTGGATGCCCAAGTTTTGTTCTTCTAGGTTGTAGCATTCGTTTGCAGGAACAGTTAGAAATTATAGGTTTCACTCTGTTTTCTCCTATATTGACAGATGCAGTTAGAACTCTAAATCAAACATGGTTTGTGCTAGCTTCTTGAAACTTGACACAATAAAGTAGTTCTACGTTCTATCTCTAAGGTTTGTTTCCTCTTGTATCCTAAAGCTGGGACTGGCGAATAACACTTATACTGAAAGGGGTTGCCAAACTTCCAACACACTAGAGTCTCCTGAAATCTCAACATATATTTTTTCATCCAATCTTCATGATACTTTCAAGTAATGATCAGTACACCAATCCCACTTGGATGCCAAAGTTTAGTTCTCCTAGATTGAAGCATTCTTTTGGAGTAACAGTTTGAATTTTTAGGTTTCACTCTGTTTTCTCCTATATTGACAAATGTAGTTCGAACTCTAAATCAAACACGGTTTGTGCTAGCTTCTTGAAACTTGAAACAGTAAAGTAGTTCTACATTCTATTTTAATTTTTTGTTTCCTCTGGATGTAGAAATAAGCAGAGACTGATGAAAGACACATTCACTGAAAGGCGTTGTTAGGCTGCCAAAATACTACAGTCTCCTGAAATATCAACATTTTATTTTTTCCGACCTTCATGATAATTTCAAGTAATTAGGAGTACACCAATAAAACGTGGATGTTCAAGTTTCGTTCTCCTAGGTTGAAGCATTCGTTTGCAGTAACAGTTTGAATTTTTAGTTTTCACTCTGTTTTCTCCTATATTGACAGATGCAGTTCGAACTCTAAGTCAAACATGGTTTGTGCTAGCTTCTTGAAACTTGACACAATAAAGTACTTCTACGTTCTATCCCTAAGGTTTGTTTCCTCTTGATGTAGCCTTAAGCAGAGACTGGCGAATAACACTTTCAATGAAAGGCGTTGTTAAGCTTCCAAAAAACTACCGTCTCCTGAAATCTCAACATATATGTTTTCATGCAATCTTCATGATTCTTTCAAGTATTGATCAGTACACCAATCAAACGTGGATGCCCAAGTTTTGTTCTTCTAGGTTGTAGCATTCGTTTGCAGGAACAGTTAGAAATTATAGGTTTCACTCTGTTTTCTCCTATATTGACAGATACAGTTAGAACTCTAAATCAAACACGGTTTGTGCTAGCTTCTTGAAACTTGACACAATAAAGTAGTTCTACGTTCTATCTCTAAGGTTTGTTTCCTCTTGTATCCTAAAGCTGGGACTGGCGAATAACACTTATACTGAAAGGGGTTGCCAAACTTCCAAAACACTAGAGTCTCCTGAAATCTCAACATATATTTTTTCATCCAATCTTCATGATACTTTCAAGTAATGATCAGTACACCAATCCCACTTGGATGCCAAAGTTTAGTTCTCCTAGATTGAAGCATTCTTTTGGAGTAACAGTTTGAATTTTTAGGTTTCACTCTGTTTTCTCCTATATTGACAAATGTAGTTCGAACTCTAAATCAAACACGGTTTGTGCTAGCTTCTTGAAACTTGAAACAGTAAAGTAGTTCTACATTCTATGTTTATTTGTTGTTTCCTCTGGATGTAGACCTAAGCAGAGACTGACGAAAGACACATTCAATGAAAGGCGTTGTTAGGCTGCCAAAATACTACAGTCTCCTGAAATATCAACATATTTTTTTTCCGACCTTCATGATAATTTCAAGTAATGAGCAGTACACCAATAAAACGTGGATGTTCAAGTTTCGTTCTCCTAGGTTGAAGCATTCGTTTGCAGTAACAGTTTGAATTTTTAGTTTTCACTCTCTTTTCTCCTATATTGACAGATGCAGTTCGAACTCTAAATCAAACATGGTTTGTGCTAGCTTCCTGAAACTTGACACAATAAAGTAGTTCTACGTTCTATCTATAAGGTTTGTTTCCTCTTGATGTAGCCTTAAGCAGAGACTGGCGAATAACACTTTCAATGAGAGCCATTGTTAAGCTTCCAAGAAACTACAGTCTCCTGAAATCTCAACATATATTTTTTTCATCCAATCTTCATGATTCTTTCAATTATTGATCATACACCAATCAAACGTGGATGCCCACGTTTTGTTCTTCTAGATTGTAGCATTCATTTGCAGGAACAGTTAGAAATTATAGGTTTCACTCTGTTTTCTCCTATATTGACAGATGCAGTTAGAACTCTAAATCAAACACGGTTTGTGCTAGCTTCTGGAAACTTGACACAATAAAGTAGTTCTATGTTCTATCTCTAAGGTTTGATTCCTCTTGTATCCTAAAGCTGGGACTGGCGAATAACACTTATACTGAAAGGGGTTGCCAAACTTCCAACACACTAGAGTCTCCTGAAATCTCAACATATATGTTTTCATCCGATCTTCATGATACTTTCAAGTAATGATCAGTACACCAATCCCACTTGGATGCCAAAGTTTAGTTCTCCTAGATTGAAGCATTCTTTTGGAGTAACAGTTTGAATTTTTACGTTTCACTCTGTTTTCTCCTATATTGACAATTGTAGGTCGAACTCTAAATCAAACACGGTTTGTGCTAGCTTCTTGAAACTTGAAACAGTAAAGTTGTTCTAGATTCTATTTTTATTTTTTGTTTCCTCTGGATGTAGACCTAAGCAGAGACTGACGAAAGACACATTCAATGAAAGGCGTTGTTAGGCTGCCAAAATACTACAGTCTCCTGAAATCTCAACATATTTTTTTTTCCAACCTTCATGATCATTTCAAGTAATGAGCAGTACACCAATAAAACGTGGATGTTCAAGTTTCGTTCTCCTAGCTTGAAGCATTCGTTTGCAGTAACAGTTTGAATTTTTAGTTTTCACTCTGTTTTCTCCTATATTGACAGATGCAGTTCGAACTCTAAATCAAACATGGTTTGTGCTAGCTTCTTGAAACTTGACCCAATAAAGTAGTTCTACGTTCTATCTCAAGGTTTGTTTCCTCTTGATGTAGCCTTAAGCAGAGACTGGCGAATAACACTTTCAATGAAAGGCGTTGTTAAGCTTCCAAAAAACTACCGTCTCCTGAAATCTCAACATATATTTTTTCATCCAATCTTCATGATTCTTTCAAGTATTGATCAGTACACCTATCAAACGTGGATGCCCAAGTTTTGTTCTTCTAGGTTGTAGCATTCGTTTGCAGGAACAGTTAGAAATTATATTTTTCACTCTGTTTTCTCCTATATTGACAGATGCAGTTAGAACTCTAAATCAAACACGGTTTGTGCTAGCTTCTTGAAACTTGACACAATAAAGTAGTTCTACGTTCTATCTCTAAGGTTTGTTTCCTCTTGTATCCTAAAGCTGGGACTGGCGAATAACACTTATACTGAAAGGGGTTGCCAAACTTCCAACACACTAGAGTCTCCTGAAATCTCAACATATATTTTTTCATCCAATCTTCATGATACTTTCAAGTAATGATCAGTACACCAATCCCACTTGGATGCCAAAGTTTAGTTCTCCTAGATTGAAGCATTCTTTTGGAGTAACAGTTTGAATTTTTAGGTTTCACTCTGTTTTCTCCTATATTGACAAATGTAGTTCGAACTCTAAATCAAACACGGTTTGTGCTAGCTTCTTGAAACTTGAAACAGTAAAGTAGTTCTACATTCTATTTTTATTTTTTGTTTCCTCTGGATGTAGACCTAAGCAGAGACTGACGAAAGACACATTCAATGAGAGGCGTTCTTAGGCTGCCAAAATACTACAGTCTCCTGAAATCTCAACATATTTTTTTTTCCGACCTTCATGATCATTTCTAGTAATGAGCAGTACACCAATAAAACGTGGATGTTCAAGTTTCGTTCTCCTAGCTTGAAGCATTCGTTTGCATTAACAGTTTGAATTTTTAGTTTTCACTCTCTTTTCTCCTATATTGACAGATGCAGTTCGAACTCTTAATCAAACATGGTTTGTGCTAGCTTCTTGAAACTTGACACAATAAAGTAGTTCTACGTTCTATCTCTAAGGTTTGTTTCCTCTTGATGTAGCCTTAAGCAGAGACTGGCGAATAACACTTTCAATGAAAGGCGTTGTTAAGCTTCCAAAAAACTACCGTCTCCTGAAATCTCAACATACATTTTTTCATCCAATCTTCATGATTCTTTCAAGTATTGATCAGTACACCAATCAAACGTGGATGCCCAAGTTTTGTTCTTCTAGGTTGTAGCATTCGTTTGCAGGAACAGTTAGAAATTATAGGTTTCACTCTGTTTTCTCCTATATTGACAGATGCAGTTAGAACTCTAAATCAAACACGGTTTGTGCTAGCTTCTTGAAACTTTACACAATAAAGTAGTTCTACGTTCTATCTCTAAGGATTGTTTCCTCTTGTATCCTAAAGCTGGGACTGGCGAATAACACTTATACTGATAGGGGTTGCCAAACTTCCAACACACTAGAGTCTCGTGAAATCTCAACATATATTTTTTCATCCAATCTTCATGATACTTTCAAGTAATGATCAGTACACCAATCCCACTTGGATGCCAAAGTTTAGTTCTCCTAGATTGAAGCATTCTTTTGGAGTACAGTTTGAATTTTTAGGTTTCACTCTGTTTTCTCCTATATTGACAAATGTAGTTCGAACTCTAAATCAAACACCGTTTGTGCTAGCTTCTTGAAACTTGAAACAGTAAAGTAGTTCTACATTCTATTTTTACTTTTTGTTTCCATTGGATGTAGACCTAAGCAGAGACTGACGAAAGACACATTCAATGAAAGGCGTTGTTAGGCTGCCAAAATACTACAGGCTCCTGAAATCTCAACATATTTTTTTTTCCGACCTTCATGATAATTTCAAGTAATGAGCAGTACACCAATAAAACGTGGTTGTTCAAGTTCCGATCTCCTAGGTTGAAGCATTCGTTTGCAGTAACAGTTTCAATTTTTAGTTTTCACTCTGTTTTCTCCTATATTGACAGATGCAGTTCGAACTCTCAATCAAACATGGTTTGTGCTAGCTTCTTGAAACTTGACACAATAAAGTAGTTCTACGTTCTATCTCTAAGGTTTGTTTCCTCTTGATGTAGCCTTAAGCAGAGACTGGCGAATAACACTTTCAATGAAAGGCGTTGTTAAGCTTCCAAAAAACTACCGTCTCCTGAAATCTCAACATACATTTTTTCATCCAATCTTCATGATTCTTTCAAGTGTTGATCAGTACACCAATCAAACGTGGATGCCCAAGTTTTGTTCTTCTAGGATGTAGCATTCGTTTGCAGGAACAGTTAGAAATTATAGGTTTCACTCTGTTTTCTCCTATATTGACAGATGCAGTTAGAACTCTAAATCAAACACGGTTTGTGCTAGCTTCTTGAAACTTGACACAATAAAGTAGTTCTAGGTTCTATCCCTAAGGTTTGTTTCCTCTTGTATCGTAAAGCTGGGACTGGCGAATAACACTTATACTGAAAGGGGTTGCCAAACTTCCAACACACTAGAGTCTCGTGAAATCACAACATATATTTTTTCATCCAATCTTCATGATACTTTCAAGTAATGATCAGTACACCAATCCCACTTGGATGCCAATGTTAGTTCTCCTACATTGAAGCATTCTTTTGGAGTAACAGTTTGAATTTTTAGGTTTCACTCTGTTTTCTCCTATATTGACAAATGTAGTTCGAACTCTAAATCACACACGGTTGTGCTAGCTTCTTGAAACTTGAAACAGTAAAGTAGTTCTACATCCTATTTTTATTTTTTGTTTCCCTTGGATGTAGACCTAAGCAGAGACTGACGAAAGACACATTCAATGAAAGGCGTTGTTAGGCTGCCAAAATACTACACGCTCCTGAAATCTCAACATATTTTTTTTCCGACCTTCATGATAATTTCAAGTAATGAGCAGTACACCAATAAAACGTGGATGTTCAAGTTTCGTTCTCCTAGGTTGAAGCATTCGTTTGCAGTAACAGTTTGAATTTTTAGTTTTCACTCTGTTTTCTCCTATATTGACAGATGCAGTTCGAACTCTAAATCAAACATGGTTTGTGCTAGCTTCTTGAAACTTGACACAATAAAGTAGTTCTACGTTCTATCTCTAAGGTTTGTTTCCTCTTGATGTAGCCTTAAGCAGAAACTGGCGAATAACACTTTCAATGAAAGGCGTTGTTAAGCTTCCAAAAAACTACCGTCTCCTGAATTCTCAACATACATTTTTTCATCCAATGTTCATGATTCTTTCAAGTATTGATCAGTACACCAATCAAACGTGGATGCCAAAGTTTAGTTCTCCTAGATTGAAGCATTCTTTTGGAGTAACAGTTTGAATTTTTAGGTTTCACTCTGTTTTCTCCTATATTGACAAATGTAGTTCGAACTCTAAATCAAACACGGTTTGTGCTAGCTTCTTGAAACTTGAAACAGTAAAGTAGTTCTACATTCTATTTTTATTTTTTGTTTCCCTTGGATGTAGACCTAAGCAGAGACTGACGAAGGACACATTCAATGAAAGGCGTTGTTAGGCTGCCAAAATACTACAGTCTCGTGAAATCTCAACATATTTTTTTTTCCGACCCTCATGATAATTTCAAGTAATGAGCAGTACACCAATAAAACGTGGATGTTCACGTTTCATTCTCCTAGGTTGAAGCATTCGTTTGCAGTAACAGTTTGAATTTTTAGTTTTCACTCTGTTTTCTCCTATATTGACAGATGCAGTTCGAACTCTAAATCAAACATGGTTTGTGCTAGCTTCTTGAAACGTGACACAATAAAGTAGTTCTACGTTCTATCTCGAAGGTTTGTTTCCTCTTGATGTTGCCTTAAGCAGAGACTGGCGAATAACACTTTCAATGAAAGGCGTTGTTAAGCTTCCAAAAAACTACCGTCTCCTGAAATCTCAACATACATTTTTTCATCCAATCTTCATGATTCTTTCAAGTATTGATCAGTACACCAATCAAACGTGGATGCCCAAGTTTGTTCTTCTAGGTTGTAGCATTCGTTTGCAGGAACATTTAGAAATTATAGGTTTCACTCTGTTTTCTCCTATATTGACAGATGCAGTTAGAACTCTAAATCAAACACGGTTTGTGCTAGCTTCTTGAAACTTGACACAATAAAGTAGTTCTACGTTCTATCTCTAAGGATTGTTTCCTCTTGTATCCTAAAGCTGGGACTGGCTAATAACACTTATAATGAAAGGGGTTGCCAAACTTCCAACACACTAGAGTCTCCTGAAATCTCAACATATATTTTTTCATCCAATTTTCATGATACTTTCAAGTAATGATCAGTACACCAATCCCACTTGGATGCCAAAGTTTAGTTCTCCTAGATTGAAGCATTCTTTTGGAGTAACAGTTTGAATTTTTAGGTTTCACTCTGTTTTCTACTATATTGACAAATGTAGTTCGAACTCTAAATCAAAAACGGTTTGTGATAGCTTCTTGAAACTTGAAACAGTAAAGTAGTTCTACATTCTATTTTAACTTTTTGTTTCCTTTGGATGTAGACCTAAGCAGAGACTGACGAAAGACACATTCAATGAAAGGCGTTGTTAGGCTGCCAAAATATTACAGGCTCCTGAAATCTCAACATATTTTTTTTCCGACCTTCATGATAATTTCAAGTAATGAGCAGTACACCAATAAAACGTGGATGTTCAAGTTCCGTTCTCCTAGGTTGAAGCATTCGTTTGCAGTAACAGTTTCAATTTTTAGTTTTCACTCTGTTTTCTCCTATATTGACAGATGCAGTTCGAACTCTAAATCAAACATGGTTTGTGCTAGCTTCTTGAAACTTGACACAATAAAGTAGTTCTACGTTCTATCTCTAAGGTTTGTTTCCTCTTGATGTAGGCTTAAGCAGAGACTGGCGAATAACACTTTCAATGAAAGGCGTTGTTAAGCTTCCAAAAAACTACCGTCTCCTGAAATCTCAACATACATTTTTTCATCCAATCTTCATGATTCTTTGAAGTGTTGATCAGTACACCAATCAAACGTGGATGCCCAAGTTTTGTTCTTCTAGGTTGTAGCATTCGTTTGCAGGAACAGTTAGAAATTATAGGTTTCACTCTGTTTTCTCCTATATTGACAGATGCAGTTAGAACTCTAAATCAAACACGGTTTGTGCTAGCTTCTTGAAACTTGAAACAATAAAGTAGTTCTACGTTCTATCTCTAAGGTTTGTTTCCTCTTGTATCCTAAAGCTGGGACTGGCGAATAACACTTATACTGAAAGGGGTTGCAAACTTCCAACACACTAGATTCTCCTGAAAACTCAACATATATTTTTTCATCCAATCTTCATGATACTTTCAAGTCATGATCAGTACACCAATCCCACTTGGATGCCAAAGTTTAGTTCTCCTAGATTGAAGCATTCTTTTGGAGGAACAGTTTGAATTTTTAGGTTTCACTCTGTTTTCTCCTATATTGACAAATGTAGTTCGAACTCTAAATCAAACACGGTTTGTGCTAGCATCTTGAAACTTGAAACAGTAAAGTAGTTCTACATTCTATTTTTACTTTTTGTTTCTTCTGGATGTAGACCTAAGCAGAGACTGACGAAAGACACATTCAATGAAAGGGGTTGTTAGGATGCCAAAATACTACAGGCTCCTGAAATCTCAACATATTTTTTTTTCCGACCTTCATGATAATTTCAAGTAATGAGCAGTACACCAATAAAACGTGGATGTTCAAGTTCCGTTCTCCTAGGTTGAAGCATTCGTTTGCAGTAACAGTTTCAATTTTTAGTTTTCACTCTGTTTTCTCCTATATTGACAGATGCAGTTCGAACTCTAAATCAAACATGGTTTGTGCTAGCTTCTTGAAACTTGACACAATAAAGTAGTTCTATGTTCGATCTCTAAGGTTTGTTTCCTCTTGATGTAGCCTTAAGCAGAGACTGGCGAATAACACTTTCAATGAAAGGCGTTGTTAAGCTTCCAAAAAACTACCGTCTAATGAAATCTCAACATACATTTTTTCATCCAATCTTCATGATTCTTTCAAGTATTGATCAGTACACCAATCAAACGTGGATGCCCAAGTTTTGTTCTTCTAGGTTGTAGCATTCGATTGCAGGAACAGTTAGAAATTATAGGTTTCACTCTGTTTTCTCCTATATTGACAGATGCAGTTAGAACTCTAAATCAAACACGGTTTGTGCTAGCTTCTTGACTTGACACAATAAAGTAGTTCTACGTTCTATCTCTAAGGTTTTTTAGTCTTGTATCCTAAAGCTGGGACTGGCGAATAACACTTATACTGAAAGGGGTTGCCAAAATTCCAACACACTAGAGTCTCGTGAAATCTCAACTTATATTTTTTCATCCAATCTTCATGATACTTTCAAGTAATGATCAGTACACCAATCCCACTTGGATGCCAAAGTTTAGTTCTCTTAGATTGAAGCATTCTTTTGGAGTAACAGTTTGAATTTTTAGGTTTCACTCTGTTTTCTCCTATATTGACAAATGTAGTTATAACTCTAAATCAAACACGGTTTGTGCTAGCTTCTTGAAACTTGAAACAGTAAAGTAGTTCTACATTCTATTTTTACTTTTTGTTTCCTCTGGATGTAGACCTAAGCAGAGACTGACGAAAGACACATTCAATGAAAAGGCGTTGTTAGGCTGCCAAAATACTACAGTCTCCTGAAATCTCAACATATTTTTTTTCCGACCTTCATGATAATTTCAAGTAATGAGCAGTACACCAATAAAACCTGGATGTTCAAGTTTCGTTCTCCTAGGTTGAAGCATTCGTTTGCAGTAACAGTTTGAATTTTTAGTTTTCACTTTGTTTTCTCCTATATTGACAGATGCAGTTCGAACTCTAAATCAAACATGGTTTGTGCTAGCTTCTTGAAACTTGACACAATAAAGTAGTTCTACGTTCTATCTCTAAGGTTTGTTTCCTCTTGATGTAGCCTTAAGCAGAGACTGGCGAATAACACTTTCAATGAAAGGCGTTGTTAAGCTTCCAAAAAACTACCGTCTCCTGAAATCTCAACATACATTTTTTCATCCAATCTTCATGATTCTTTCAAGTATTGATCAGTACACCAATCAAACGTGGATGCCCAAGTTTTGTTCTTCTAGGTTGTAGCATTCGATTGCAGGAACAGTTAGAAATTATAGGTTTCACTCTGTTTTCTCCTATATTGACAGATGCAGTTAGAACTCTAAATCAAACACGGTTTGTGCTAGCTTCTTGGAACTTGACACAATAAAGTAGTTCTACGTTCTATCTCTAAGGATTGTTTCCTCTTGTATCCTAAAGCTGGGACTGGCGAATAACACTTATACTGAAAGGGGTTGCCAAACTTCCAACACACTAGAGTCTCGTGAAATATCAACATATATTTTTTCATCCAATCTTCATGATACTTTCAAGTAATGATCAGTACACCATTCCCACATGGATGCCAAAGATTAGTTCTCCTAGATTGAAGCATTCTTTTTGAGTAACAGTTTGAATTTTTAGGTTTCACTCTGTTTTCTCCTATATTGACAAATGTAGTTCGAACTCTAAATCAAACACGGTTGTGCTAGCTTCTTGAAACTTGAAACAGTAAAGTAGTTCTACATTCTATTTTTATTTTTTGTTTCCCTTGGATGTAGACCTAAGCAGAGACTGACGAAAGACACATTCAATGAAAGGCGTTGTTAGGCTGCCAAAATACGACAGTCTCCTGAAATCTCAACATATTTTTTTTCCGACCTTCATGATAATTTCAAGTAATGAGTAGTACACCAATAAAACGTGGATGTTCAAGTTTCGTTCTCCTAGGTTGAAGCATTCGTTTGCAGTAACAGTTTGAATTTTTAGTTTTCACTCTGTTTTCTCCTATATTGACAGATGCAGTTCGAACTCTAAATCAAACATGGTTTGTGCTAGCTTCTTGAAACTTGACACAATAAAGTAGTTCTACGTTCTATCTCTAAGGTTTGTTTCCTCTTGATGTAGCCTTAAGCAGAGACTGGCGAATAACACTTTCAATGAAAGGCGTTGTTAAGCTTCCAAAAAACTACAGTCTCCTGAAACCTCAACATATATTTTTTCATCCAATCTTCATGATTCTTTCAAGTATTGATCAGTACACCAATCAAACGTGGATGCCCAAGTTTTGTTCTTCTAGGTTGTAGCATTCGTTTGCAGGAACAGTTAGAATTTATAGGTTTCACTCTGTTTTCTCCTATATTGATAGATGCAGTTAGAACTCTAAATCAAACACGGTTTGTGCTAGCTTCTTGAAACTTGAAACAATAAAGTAGTTCTACGTTCTATCTCTAAGGTTTGTTTCCTCTTGTATCCTAAAGCTGGGACTGGCGAATAACACTTATAGTGAAAGGGGTTGCCAAACTTCCAACACACTAGAGTCTCTTGAAATCTCAACATATATTTTTTCATCCAATCTTCATGATACTTTCAAGTAATGATCAGTACACCAATCCCACTTGGATGCCAAAGTTTAGTTCTCCTAGATTGAAGCATTCTTTTGGAGTAACAGTTTGAATTTTTAGGTTTCACTCTGTTTTCTCCTATATTGACTAATGTAGTTCGAACTCTAAATCAAACACGGTTTGTGCTAGCGTCTTGAAACTTGAAACAGTAAAGTAGTTCTACATTCTATTTTTACTTTTTGTTTCTTCTGGATGTAGACCTAAGCAGAGACTGACGAAAGACACATTCAATGAAAGGCGTTGTTAGGCTGCCAAAATACTACAGGCTCCTGAAATCTCAACATATTTTTTTTTCCGACCTTCATGACAATTTCAAGTAATGAGCAGTACACCAATAAAACGTGGATGTTCAAGTTCCGTTCTCCTAGGTTGAAGCATTCGTTTGCAGTAACAGTTTGAATTTTTAGTTTTCACTCTGTTTTCTCCTATATTGACAGATGCAGTTCGAACTCTAAATCAAACATGGTTAGTGCTAGCTTCTTGAAACTTGACAAAATAAAGTAGTTCTACGTTCTATCTCTAAGGTTTGTTTCCTCTTGATGTAGCCTTAAGCAGAGACTGGCGAATAACACTTTCAATGAAAGGCGTTGTTAAGCTTCCAAAAAACTACCGTCTCCTGAAATCTCAACATATATTTTTTCATCCAATCTTCATGATACTTTCAAGTATTGATCAGTACACCAATCAAACGTGGATGCCCAAGTTTTGTTCTTCTAGGTTGTAGCATTCGTTTGCAGGAACAGTTAGAAATTATAGGTTTCACTCTGTTTTCTCCTATATTGACAGATGCAGTTAGAACTCTAAATCAAACACGGTTTTTGCTAGCTTCTTGAAACTTGAAACAGTAAAGTAGTTCTACGTTCTAACTCTAAGGTTTGTTTCCTCTTGTATCCTAAAGCTGGGACTGGCGAATAACACTTATACTGAAAGGTGTTGCAAACTTCCAACACACTAGATTCTCCTGAAATCTCAACATATATTTTTTCATCCAATCTTCATGATACTTTCAAGTAATGATCAGTACACCAGTCCCACTTGGATGCCAAAGTTTAGTTCTCCTAGATTGAAGCATTCTTTTGGAGTAACAGTTTGAATTTTTAGGTTTCACTCTGTTTTCTCCTATATTGACAAATGTAGTTCGAACTCTAAATCAAAAACGGTTTGTGCTAGCTTCTTGAAACTTGAAACAGTAAAGTAGTTCTACATTCTATTGTTATTTTTTGTTTCCCTTGTATGTAGACCTAAGCAGAGACTGACGAAAGACACATTCAATGAAAGGCGTTGTTAAACTGCCAAAATACTACAGTCGCCTGAAATCTCAACATATTTTTTTTCCGACCTTCATGATAATTTCAAGTAATGAGCAGTACACCAATAAAACGTGGATGTTCAAGTTCCGTTCTCCTAGGTTGAAGCATTCGTTTGCAGTAACAGTTTGAATTTTTAGTTTTCACTCTGTTTTCTCCTATATCGACAGATGCAGTTCGAACCCTAAATCAAACATGGTTTGTGCTAGCTTTTGAAACTTGACACAATAAAGTAGTTCTACGTTCTATCTCTAAGGTTTGTTTCCTCTTGTATCCTAAAGCTGGGACTGGCGAATAACACTTATACTGAAAGGGGTTGCCAAACTTCCAACACACTAGAGTCTCGTGAAATCTCAACATATATTTTTTCATCCAATATACATGATACTTTCAAGTAATGATCAGTACACCAATCCCACTTGGATGCCAAAGTTTAGTTCTCCTAGATTGAAGCATTCTTTTGGAGTAACAGTTTGAATTTTTAGGTTTCACTCTGTTTTCTCCTACATTGACAAATGTAGTTCGAACTCTAAATCAAACACGGTTTGTGCTAGCTTCTTGAAACTTGAAACAGGAAAGTAGTTCTACATTCTATTTTTATTTTTTGTTTCCTCTGGATGTAGACCTAAGCAGAGACTGACGAAGGACACATTCAATGAAAGGCGTTGTTAGGCTGCCAAAATACTACAGGCTCCTGAAATCTCAACATATTTTTTTTTCCGACCTTCATGATAATTTCAAGTAATGAGCAGTACACCAAATAAACGTGGATGTTCAAGTTTCGTTCTCCTACCTTGAAGCATTCGTTTGCAGCAACAGTTTGAATTTTTAGTTTTCACTCTGTTTTCTCCTATATTGACAGATGCAGTTCGAACTCTAAATCAAACATGGTTTGTGCTAGCTTCTTGAAACTTGACACAATAAAGTAGTTCTACGTTCTATCTCTAAGGTTTGTTTCCTCTTGATGTAGCCTAAGCAGAGACTGGCGAATAACACTTTCAATGAAAGGCGTTGTTAAGCTTCTAAAAAACTACCGTCTCCTGAAATCTCAAAATACATTTTTTCATCCAATCTTCATGATTCTTTCATGTATTGATCAGTACACCAATCAAACGTGGATGCCCAAGTTTTGTTCTTCTAGGTTGTAGCATTCGTTTGCAGGAACAGTTAGAAATTACAGGTTTCACTCTGTTTTCTCCTATATTGACAGATGCAGTTAGAACTCTAAATCAAACACGGTTTGTGCTAGCTTCTTGAAACTTGACACAATAAAGTACTTCTATGTTCTATCTCTAAGGTTTGTTTCCTCTTGTATCCTAAAGCTGGGACTGGCGAATAACACTTATACTGAAAGGGGTTGCCAAACTTCCAACACACTAGAGTCTCGTGAAATCTCAACATATATTTTTTCATCCAATCTTCATGATACTTTCAAGTAATGATCAGTACACCAAACCCACTTGGATGCCAAAGTTTAGTTCTCTTAGATTGAAGCATTCTTTTGGAGTAAGAGTTTGAATTTTTAGGTTTCACTCTGTTTTCTCCTATATTGACCAATGTAGTTCGAACTCTAAATCAAACACGGTTTGTGCTAGCGTCTTGAAACTTGAAACAGTAAAGTAGTTCTACATTCTATTTTTACTTTTTGTTTCTTCTGGATGTAGACCTAAGCAGAGACTGACGAAAAACACATTCAATGAAAGGCATTGTTAGGCTGCCAAAATACTACAGGCTCCTGAAATCTCAACATATTTTTTTTTCCGACCTTCATGATAATTTCAAGTAATGAGCAGTACACCAATAAAACGTGGATGTTCAAGTTCCGTTCTCCTAGGTTGAAGCATTCGTTTGCAGTAAGAGTTTGAATTTTTAGTTTTCACTCTGTTTTCTCCTATATTGACAGATGCAGTTCGAACTCTAAATCAAACATGGTTTGTGCTAGCTTCTTGAAACTTGACACAATAAAGTAGTTCTATGTTCGATCTCTAAGGTTTGTTTCCTCTTGATGTAGCCTTAAGCAGAGACTGGCGAATAACACTTTCAATGAAAGGCGTTGTTAAGCTTCCAAAAAACTACCGTCTCCTGAAAACTCAACATACATTTTTTCATCCAATCTTCATGATTCTTTCAAGTGTTGATCAGTACACCAATCAAACGTGGATGCCCAAGTTATGTTCTTCTAGGTTGTAGCATTCGTTTGCAGGAACAGTTAGAAATTATAGGTTTCACTCTGTTTTCTCCTATATTGACAGATGCAGTTAGAACTCTAAATCAAACACGGTTCGTGCTACCTTCTTGAAACTTGACACAATAAAGTAGTTCTACCTTCTATCTCTAAGGTTTGTTTCCTCTTGATGTAGCCATAAGCAGAGACTGGCGAATAACACTTTCAATGAAAGGCGTTGTTAAGCTTCCAAAAAACTACCGTCTCCTGAAATCTCAACATATATTTTTTCATCCAATCTTCATGATTCTTTCAAGTATTGATCAGTACACCAATCAAACGTGGATGCCCAAGTTTTGTTCTTCTAGGTTGTAGCATTCGTTTGCAGGAACAGTTAGAAATTATAGGTTTCACTCTGTTTTCTCCTATATTGACAGATGCAGTTAGAACTCTAAATCAAACACGGTTTGTGCTAGCTTCTTGAAACTTGACACAATAAAGTAGTTCTACGTTCTATCTCTAAGGTTTGTTTAGTCTTGTATCCTAAAGCTGGGACTGGCGAATAACACTTATACTGAAAGGGGTTGCCAAAATTCCAACACACTAGAGTCTCGTGAAATCTCAACATATATTTTTTCATCCAATCTTCATGATACTTTCAAGTAATGATCAGTACACCAATCCCACTTGGATGCCAAAGTTTAGTTCTCTTAGATTGAAGCATTCTTTTGGAGTAACAGTTTGAATTTTTAGGTTTCACTCTGTTTTCTCCTATATTGACAAATGTAGTTATAACTCTAAATCAAACACGGTTTGTGCTAGCTTCTTGAAACTTGAAACAGTAAAGTAGTTCTACATTCTATTTTTACTTTTTGTTTCCTCTGGATGTAGACCTAAGCAGAGACTGACGAAAGACACATTCAATGAAAAGGCGTTGTTAGGCTGCCAAAATAGTACAGTCTCCTGAAATCTCAACATATTTTTTTTCCGACCTTCATGATAATTTCAAGTAATGAGCAGTACACCAATAAAACCTGGATGTTCAAGTTTCGTTCTCCTAGGTTGAAGCATTCGTTTGCAGTAACAGTTTGAATTTTTACTTTTCACTTTGTTTTCTCCTATATTGACAGATGCAGTTCGAACTCTAAATCAAACATGGTTTGTGCTAGCTTCTTGAAACGTAACACAATAAAGTAGTTCTACGTTCTATCTCTAAGGTTTGTTTCCTCTTGATGTAGCCTTAAGCAGAGACTGGCGAATAACACTTTCAATGAAAGGCGTTGTTAGGCTTCCAAAAAACTACCGTCTCCTGAAATCTCAACATATATTTTTTCATCCAATCTTCATGATTCTTTCAAGTATTGATAAGTACACCAATCAAACGTGGATGCCCAAGTTTTGTTCTTCTAGGTTGTAGCATTCGTTTGCAGGAACAGTTAGAAATTATAGGTTTCACTCTGTTTTCTCCTATATTGACAGATGCAGTTAGAACTCTAAATCAAACACGGTTTGTGCTAGCTTCTTGAAACTTGAAACAGCAAAGTAGTTCTACGTTCTAACTCTAAGGTTTGTTTCCTCTTGTATCCTAAAGCTGGGACTGGCGAATAACACTTATACTGAAAGGGGTTGCAAACTTCCAACACACTAGATTCTCCTGAAATCTCAACATATATTTTTTCATCCAATCTTCATGATACTGTCAAGTAATGATCAATACACCAATCCCACTTGAATGCCAAAGTTTAGTTCTCCTAGATTGAAGCATTCTTTTTGAGTAACAGTTTGAATTTTTAGGTTTCACTCTGTTTTCTCCTATATTGACCAATGTAGTTCGAACTCTAAATCAAACACGGTTTGTGCTAGCGTCTTGAAACTTGAAACTGTAAAGTAGTTCTACATTCTATTTTTACTTTTTGTTTCTTCTGGATGTAGACCTAAGCAGAGACTGACGAAAAACACATTCAATGAAAGGCGTTGTTAGGCTGCCAAAATACTACAGGCTCCTGAAATCTCAACATATTTTTTTTTCCGACCTTCATGATAATTTCAAGTAATGAGCAGTACACCAATAAAACGTGGATGTTCAAGTTCCGTTCTCCTAGGTTGAACCATTCGTTTGCAGTAAGAGTTTGAATTTTTAGTTTTCACTCTGTTTTCTCCTATATTGACAGATGCAGTTCGAACTCTAAATCAAACATGGTTTGTGCTAGCTTCTTGAAACTTGACACAATAAAGTAGTTCTATGTTCGATCTCTAAGGTTTGTTTCCTCTTGATGTAGCCTTAAGCAGAGACTGGCAAATAACACTTTCAATGAAAGGCGTTGTTAAGCTTCCAAAAAACTACCGTCTCCTGAAAACTCAACATACATTTTTTCATTAAATCTTCATGATTCTTTCAAGTGTTGATCAGTACACCAATCAAACGTGGATGCCCAAGTTTTGTTCTTCTAGGTTGTAGCATTCGTTTGCAGGAACAGTTAGAAATTATAGGTTTCACTCTGTTTTCTCCTATATTGACAGATGCAGTTAGAACTCTAAATCAAACACGGTTTGTGCTAGCTTCTTGAAACTTGACACAATAAAGTAGTTCTACGTTCTATCTCTAAGGTTTGTTTAGTCTTGTATCCTAAAGCTGGGACTGGCGAATAACACTTATACTGAAAGGGGTTGCCAAAATTCCAACACACTAGAGTCTCGTGAAATCTCAACATATATTTTTTAATCCAATCTTCATGATACTTTCAAGTAATGATCAGTACACCAATCCCACTTGGATGCCAAAGTTTAGTTCTCTTAGATTGAAGCATTCTTTTGGAGTAACCGTTTGAATTTTTAGGTTTCACTCTGTTTTCTCCTATATTGACAAATGTAGTTATAACTCTAAATCAAACACGGTTTGTGCTAGCTTCTTGAAACTTGAAACAGTAAAGTAGTTCTACATTCTATTTTTACTTTTTGATTCCTCTGGATGTAGACCTAAGCAGAGACTGACGAAAGACACATTCAATGAAAAGGCGTTGTTAGGCTGCCAAAATAGTACAGTCTCCTGAAATCTCAACATATTTTTTTTCCGACCTTCATGATAATTTCAAGTAATGAGCAGTACACCACTAAAACCTGGATGTTCAAGTTTCGTTCTCCTAGGTTGAAGCATTCGTTTGCAGTAACAGTTTGAATTTTTACTTTTCACTTTGTTTTCTCCTATATTGACAGATGCAGTTCGAAGTCTAAATCAAACATGGTTTGTGCTAGCTTCTTGAAACTTGACACAATAAAGTAGTTCTACGTTCTATCTCTAAGGTTTGTTTCCTCTTGATGTAGCCTTAAGCAGAAACTGGCGAATAACACTTTCAATGAAAGGCGTTGTTAAGCTTCCAAAAAACTACCGTCTCCTGAAATCTCAACATATATTTTTTCATTCAATCTTCATGATTCTTTCAAGTATTGATCAGTACACCAATCAAACGTGGATGACCAAGTTTTGTTCTTCTAGGTTGTAGCATTCGTTTGCAGGAACAGTTAGAAATTATAGGTTTCACTCTGTTTTCTCCAATATTGACAGATGCAGTTAGAACTTTAAATCAAACACGGTTTGTGCTAGCTTTTGAAACTTGACACAATAAAGTAGTTCTACGTTCTATGTCTAAGGTTTGTTTCCTCTTGTATCCTAAAGCTGGGACTGGCGAATAACACTTATACTGAAAGGGGTTGCCAAACTTCCAACACACTAGAGTCTCTTGAAATCTCAACATATATTTTTTCATCCAATCTTCATGATACTTTCAAGTAATGATCAGTACACCAATCCCACTTGGATGCCAAAGTTTAGTTCTCCTAGATTGAAGCATTCTTTTGGAGTAACAGTTTGAATTTTTAGGTTTCACTCTGTTTTCTCCTATATTGACAAATGTAGTTCGAACTCTAAATCAAACACGGTTTGTGCTAGCGTCTTGAAACTTGAAACTGTAAAGTAGTTCTACATTCTATTTTTACTTTTTGTTTCTTCTGGATGTAGACCTAAGCAGAGACTGACGAAAGACACATTCAATGAAAGGCGTTGTTAGGCTGCCAAAATACTACAGGCTCCTGAAATCTCAACATATTTTTTTTTCCGACCTTCATGACAATTTCAAGTAATGAGCAGTACACCAATAAAACGTGGATGTTCAAGTTCCGTTCTCCTAGGTTGAAGCATTCGTTTGCAGTAACAGTTTGAATTTTTAGTTTTCACTCTGTTTTCTCCTATATTGACAGATGCAGTTCGAACTCTAAATCAAACATGGTTAGTGCTAGCTTCTTGAAACTTGACACAATAAAGTAGTTCTACGTTCTATCTCTAAGGTTTGTTTCCTCTTGATGTAGCCTTAAGCAGAGACTGGCGAATAACACTTTCAATGAAAGGCGTTGTTAAGCTTCCAAAAAACTACCGTCTCCTGAAATCTCAACATATATTTTTTCATCCAATCTTCATGATTCTTTCAAGTATTGATCAGTACACCAATCAAACGTGGATGCCCAAGTTTTGTTCTTCTAGGTTGTAGCATTCGTTTGCAGGAACAGTTAGAAATTATAGGTTTCACTCTGTTTTCTCCTATATTTACAGATGCAGTTAGAACTCTAAATCAAACACGGTTTTTGCTAGCTTCTTGAAACTTGAAACAGTAAAGTAGTTCTATGTTCTAACTCTAAGGTTTGTTTCCTCTTGTATCCTAAAGATGGGACTGGCGAATAACACTTATACTGAAAGGTGTTGCAAACTTCCAACACACTAGATTCTCCTGAAATCTCAACATATATTTTTTCATCCAATCTTCATGATACTTTCAAGTAATGATCAGTACACCAGTCCCACTTGGATGCCAATGTTTAGTTCTCCTAGATTGAAGCATTCTTTTGGAGTAACAGTTTGAATTTTTAGGTTTCACTCTGTTTTCTCCTATATTGACAAATGTAGTTCGAACTCTAAATCAAACAGGGTTTGTGCTAGCTTCTTGAAACTTGAAACAGTAAAGTAGTTCTACATTCTATTTTTATTTTTTGTTTCCCTTGGATGTAGACCTAAGCAGAGACTGACGAAAGACACATTCAATGAAAGGCGTTGTTAAACTGCCAAAATAATACAGTCGCCTGAAATCTCAACATATTTTTTTTCCGACCTTCATGATAATTTCAAGTAATGAGCAGTACACCAATAAAACGTGGATGTTCAAGTTTCGTTCTCCTAGGTTGAAGCATTCGTTTGCAGTAACAGTTTGAATTTTTAGTTTTCACTCTGTTTTCTCCTATATTGACAGATGCAGTTCGAAGTTAAATCAAACATGGTTTGTGCTAGCTTCTTGAAACTTGACACAATAAAGTAGTTCTACGTTCTATCTCTAAGGTTTGTTTCCTCTTGATGTAGCCTTAAGCAGAAACTGGCGAATAACACTTTCAATGAAAGGCGTTGTTAAGCTTCCAAAAAACTACCGTCTCCTGAAATCTCAACATATATTTTTTCATTCAATCTTCATGATTCTTTCAAGTATTGATCAGTACACCAATCAAACGTGGATGACCAAGTTTTGTTCTTCTAGGTTGTAGCATTCGTTTGCAGGAACAGTTAGAAATTATAGGTTTCACTCTGTTTTCTCCTATATTGACAGATGCAGTTAGAACTCTAAATCAAACACGGTTTGTGCTAGCTTTTGAAACTTGACACAATAAAGTAGTTCTACGTTCTATCTCTAAGGTTTGTTTCCTCTTGTATCCTAAAGCTGGGACTGGCGAATAACACTTATACTGAAAGGGGTTGCCAAACTTCCAACACACTAGAGTCTCGTGAAATCTCAACATATATTTTTTCATCCAATATACATGATACTTTCAAGTAATGATCAGTACACCAATCCCACTTGGATGCCAAAGTTTAGTTCTCTTATATTGAAGCGTTCTTTTGGAGTAACAGTTTGAATTTTTAGGTTTCACTCTGTTTTCTCCTGTATTGACAAATGTAGTTCGAACTCTAAATGAAACACGGTTTGTGCTAGCTTCTTGAAACTTGAAAGAGTAAAGTAGTTCTACATTCTATTTTTATTTTTTGTTTCCTCTGGATGTAGACCTAAGCAGAGACTGACGAAGGACACATTCAATGAAAGGCGTTGTTAGGCTGCCAAAATACTACAGGCTCCTGAAATCTCAACATATTTTTTTTTCCGACCTTCATGATAATTTCAAGTAATGAGCAGTACACCAATAAAACGTGGATGTTCAAGTTTCGTTCTCCTAGGTTGAAGCATTCGTTTGCAGTAACAGTTTGAATTTTTAGTTTTCACTCTGTTTTCTCCTATATTGACAGATGCAGTTCGAACTCTAAATCAAACATGGTTTGTGCTAGCTTCTTGAAACGTGACACAATAAAGTAGTTCTACGTTCTATCTCTAAGGTTTGTTTCCTCTTGATGTAGCCATAAGCAGAGACTGGCGAATAACACTTTCAATGAAAGGCGTTGTTAAGCTTCCAAAAAACTACCGTCCCCTGAAATCTCAACATATATTTTTTCATCCAATCTTCATGATTCTTTCAAGTATTGATCAGTACACCAATCAAACGTGGATGCCCAAGTTTTGTTCTTCTAGGTTGTAGCATTCGTTTGCAGGAACTGTTAGAAATTATAGGTTTCACTCTGTTTTCTCCTATATTGACAGATGCAGTTAGAACTCTAAATCAAACACGGTTTGTGCTAGCTTCTTGAAACTTGACACAATAAAGTAGTTCTACGTTCTATCTCTAAGGTTTGTTTAGTCTTGTATCCTAAAGCTGGGACTGGCGAATAACACTTATACTGAAAGGGGTTGCCAAAATTCCAACACACTAGAGTCTCCTGAAATCTCAACATATATTTTTTCATCCAATCTTCATGATACTTTCAAGTAATGATCAGTACACCAATCCCACTTGGATGCCAAAGTTTAGTTCTCTTAGATTGAAGCATTCTTTTGGAGTAACAGTTTGAATTTTTAGGTTTCACTCTGTTTTCTCCTATATTGACAAATGTAGTTCGAACTCTAAATCAAACACGGTTTGTGCTAGCTTCTTGAAACTTGAAACAGTAAAGTAGTTCTACATTCTATTTTTATTTTTTGTTTCCTCTGGATGTAGAACTAAGCAGAGACTGACGAAGGACACATTCAATGAAAGGCGTTGTTAGGCTGCCAAAATACTACAGTCTCCTGAAATCTCAACATATTTTTTTTTCCGACCTTCATGATAATTTCAAGTAATGAGCAGTACACCAATAAAAGGTGGATGTTCAAGTTTCGTTCTCCTACGTTGAAGCATTCGTTTGCAGCAACAGTTTGAATTTTTAGTTTTCACTCTGTGTTCTCCTATATTGACAGATGCAGTTCGAACTCTAAATCAAACATGGTTTGTGCTAGCTTCTTGAAACTTGACACAATAAAGTAGTTCTACGTTCTATCTCTAAGGTTTGTTTCCTCTTGATGTAGCCTTAAGCAGAGACTGGCGAATAACACTTTCAATGAAAGGCGTTGTTAAGCTTCCAAAAAACTACCGTCTCCTGAAATCTCAAAATACATTTTTTCATCCAATCTTCATGATTCTTTCATGTATTGATCAGTACACCAATCAAACGTGGATGCCCAAGTTTTGTTCTTCTAGGTTGTAGCATTCGTTTGCAGGAACAGTTAGAAATTACAGGTTTCACTCTGTTTTCTCCTATATTGACCGATGCAGTTAGAACTCTAAATCAAACACGGTTTGTGCTAGCTTCTTGAAACTTGACACAATAAAGTTCTTCTATGTTCTATCACTAAGGTTTGTTTCCTCTTGTATCCCAAAGCTGGGACTGGCGAATAACACTTATACTGAAAGGGGTTGCCAAACTTCCAACACACTAGAGTCTCCTGAAATCTCAACATATATTTTTTCATCCAATCTTCATGATACTTTCAAGTAATGATCAGTACACCAATCCCACTTGGATGCCAAAGTTTAGTTCTCCTAGATTGAAGCATTCTTTTGGAGTAACAGTTTGAATTTTTAGGTTTCACTCTGTTTTCTCCTATATTGACAAATGTAGTTCGAACTCTAAATCAAACACGGTTTGTGCTAGCTTCTTGAAACTTGAAACAGTAAAGTACTTCTACATTCTATTTTACTTTTTGTTTCCTCTGGATGTAGATCTAAGCAGAGACTGACGAAAGACACATTCAATGAAAGGCTTTGTTAGGCTGCCAAAATACTACAGGCTCCTGAAATCTCAACATATTTTTTTTTCCGACCTTCATGATAATTTCAAGTAATGAGCAGTACACAAATAAAAAGTGGATGTTCAAGTTCCGTTCTCCTAGGTTGAAGCATTCGTTTGCAGTAACAGTTTGAATTTTTAGTTTTCACTCTGTTTTCTCCTATATTGACAGATGCAGTTCGAACTCTAAATCAAACATGGTTTGTGCTAGCTTCTTGAAACTTGACACAATAAAGTAGTTCTACGTTCTATCTCTAAGGTCTGTTTCCTCTAGATGTAGCCTTAAGCAGAGACTGGCGTATAACACTTTCAATGAAAGGCGTTGTTATGCTTCCAAAAAACTACCGTCTCCTGAAATCTCAACATATATTTTTTCATCCAATCTTCATGATTCTTTCAAGTATTGATCAGTACACCAATCAAACGTGGATGCCCAAGTTTTGTTCTTCTAGGTTGTAGCATTCGTTTGCAGGAACAGTTAGAAATTATAGGTTTCACTCTGTTTTCTCCTATATTGACAGATGCAGTTAGAACTCTAAATCAAACACGGTTTGTGCTAGCTTCTTGAAACTTGAAACAGTAAAGTAGTTCTACGTTCTATCTCTAAGGTTTGTTTCCTCTTGTATCCTAAAGCTGGGACTGGCGAATTACACTTATACTGAAAGGGGATGCCGAACTTCCAACACACTAGAGTCTCGTGAAATTTCAACATATATTTTTTCATCCAATCTTCATGATACTTTCAAGTAATGATCAGTACACCAATCCCACTTGGATGCCAAAGTTTAGTTCTCCTAGATTGAAGCATTCTTTTGGAGTAACATTTTGAATTTTTAGGTTTCACTCTGTTTTCTCCTATATTGACCAATGTAGTTCGAACTCTAAATCAAACACGGTTTGTGCTAGCTTCTTGAAACTTGAAACAGTAAAGTAGTTCTACATTCTATTTTTACTTTCTGTTTCCTCTGGATGTAGACCTAAGCAGAGACTGACCAAAGACACATTCAATGAAAGGCGTTGTTAGGCTGCCAAAGTACTACCATCTCCTGAAATCTCAAAATATTTTTTTTCCGACCTTCATGATAATTTCATGTAATCAGGAGTACACCAATAAAACGTGGATGTTCAAGTTTCATTCTCCTAGGTTGAAGCATTCATTTGCAGTAACAGTTTGAATTTTTAGTTTTCACTCTGTTTTCTTCTATATTGACAGATGCAGTTCGAACTCTAAATCAAACATGGTTTGTGCAAGCTTCTTGAAACTTGACACAATAAAGTAGTTCTACGTTCTATCTCTAAGGTTTGTTTCCTCTTGATGTAGCCTTAAGCAGAGACTGGCGAATAACACTTTCAATGAAAGGCGTTGTTAAGCTTCCAAAAAACTACCGTCTTCTGAAATCTCAACATATATTTTTTCATCCAATCTTCATGATTCTTTCAAGTATTGATCAGTACACCAATCAAACGTGGATGCCCAAGTTTTGTTCTTCTAGGTTGTAGCATTCGTTTGCAGGAAGGGTTAGAAATTATAGGTTTCACTCTGTTTTCTCCTATATTGACAGATGCAGTTAGAACTCTAAATCAAACACGGTTTGTGCTAGCTTCTTGAAACTTGACACAGTAAAGTAGTTCTACGTTCTATCTCTAAGGTTTGTTTCCTCTTGTATCCTAAAGCTGGGACTGGCGAATAACACTTATCCTGAAAGGGGTTGCCAAACATCCAACACACTAGAGTCTCCTGAAATCTCAACATGTTTTTTTTCATCCAATCTTCATGATACTTTCAAGTAATGATCAGTACACCAATCCCACTTGGATGCCAAAGTTTAGTTCTCCTAGATTGAAGCATTCTTTTTGAGTAACAGTTTGAATTTTTAGGTTTCACTCTGTTTTCTCCTATATTGATAAATGTAGTTCGAACTCTAAATTAAACAGGGTTTGTGCTAGCTTCTTGAAACTTGAAACAGTAAAGTAGTTCTACATTCTATTTTTATTTTTTGTTTCCTCTGGATGTAGACCTAAGCAGAGACTGACGAAAGACACATTCAATGAAAGGCGTTGTTAGGCTGCCAAAATACTACAGTCTCCTGAAATCTCAACATATTTTTTTTTCCGACCTTCATGATAATTTCAAGTAATGAGCAGTACACCAATAAAACGTGGATGTTCAAGTTTCGTTCTCCTAGGTTGAAGCATTCGTTTGCAGTAACAGTTTGAATTTTTAGTTTTCACTGTTTTCTCCTATATTGACAGATGCAGTTCGAACTCTAAATCAAACATGGTTTGTGCTAGCTTCTTTAAACTTGACACAATAAAGTAGTTCTACGTTCTATCTCTAAGGTTTGTTTCCTCTTGATGTAGCCTTAAGCAGAGACTGCCGAATAACACTTTCAATGAAAGGCGTGTTAAGCTTCCAAAAAACTACCGTCTCCTGAAATCTCAACATACATTTTTTCATCCAATCTTCATGATTCTTTCAAGTATTGATCAGTACACCAATCAAACGTGGATGCCCAAGTTTTGTTCTTCTAGGTTGTAGCATTCGTTTGCAGGAACAGTTAGAAATTATAGGTTTTACTCTGTTTTCTCCTATATTGACAGATGCAGTTAGAACTCTAAATCAAACACGGTTTGTGCTAGCTTCTTGAAACTTGACACAGTAAAGTAGTTCTACGTTCTATCTCTAAGGTGTGTTTCCTCTTGTATCCTAAAGCTGGGACTGGCGAATAACACTTATACTGAAACGGGTTGCCAAACTTCCAACACACTAGAGTCTCCTGAAATCTCAACATATATTTTTTCATCCAAACTTCATGATACATTCAAGTAATGATCAGTACACCAATCCCACTTGGATGCTAAAGTTTAGTTCTCCTAGATTGAAGCATTCTTTTGGAGTAACAGTTTGAATTTTTAGGTTTCACTCTGTTTTCTCCTATATTGACCAATGTAGTTCGAACTCTAAATCAAACACGGTTTGTGCTAGCGTCTTGAAACTTGAAACAGTAAAGTAGTTCTACATTCTATTTTTACTTTCTGTTTCCTCTGGATGTAGACCTAAGCAGAGACTGACCAAAGACACATTCAATGAAAGGCGTTGTTAGGCTGCCAAAATACTACAGGCTCCTGAAATCTCAACATATTTTTTTTCCGACCTTCATGATAATTTCAAGTAATGAGCAGTACACCAATAAAACGTGGATGTTCAAGTTTCGTTCTTCTAGGTTGAAGCATTCGTTTGCAGTAACAGTTTGAATTTTTAGTTTTCACTCTGTTTTCTCCTATATTGACAGATGCAGTTCGAACTCTAAATCAAACATGGTTTGTGCTAGCTTCTTGAAACTTGACACAATAAAGTAGTTCTACGTTCTATCTCTAAGGTTTGTTTCCTCTTGATGTAGCCTTAAGCAGAGACTGGCGAATAACACTTTCAATGAAAGGCGTTGTTAAGCTTCCAAAAAACTACCGTCTCCTGAAATCTCAACATATATTTTTTCATCCAATCTTCATGATTCTTTCAAGTATTGATCAGTACACCAATCAAACGTGGATGCCCAAGTTTGTTCTTCTAGGTTTTAGCATTCGTTTGCAGGAACAGTTAGAAATTATAGGTTTCACTCTGTTTTCTCCTATATTGACAGATGCAGTTAGAACTCTAAATCAAACACGGTTTGTGCTAGCTTCCTGAAACTTGATACAATAAAGTAGTTCTACGTTCTATCTCTAAGGCTTGTTTCCTCTTGTATCCTAAAGCTGGGACTGGCGAATAACACTTATACTGAAAGGGGTTGCCAAACTTCCAACACACTAGAGTCTCCTGAAATCTCAACATATATTTTTTCATCCAATCTTCATGATACTTTCAAGTAATGATCAGTACACCAATCCCACTTGGATGCCAAAGTTTAGTTCTCCTAGATTGAAGCATTCTTTTGGAGTAACAGTTTGAATTTTTAGGTTTCACTCTGTTTTCTCCTATATTGACAAATGTAGTTCGAACTCTAAATCAAACACGGTTTGTGCTAGCTTCTTGAAACTTGAAACAGTAAAGTAGTTCTACATTCTATTTTTATTTTTTGTTTCCTCTGGATGTAGACCTAAGCAGAGACTGACGAAAGACACATTCAATGAAAGGCGTTGTTAGGCTGCCAAAATACTACAGTCTCCTGAAATCTCAACATATTTTTTTTTCCGACCTTCATGATAATTTCAAGTAATGAGCAGTACACCAATAAAACGTGGATGTTCAAGTTTCGTTCTCCTAGGTTGAAGCATTCGTTTGCAGTAACAGTTTGAATTTTTAGTTTTCACTCTGTTTTCTCCTATATTGACAGATGCAGTTCGAACTCTAAATCAAACATGGTTTGTGCTAGCTTCTTTAAACTTGACACAAAAAAGTAGTTCTACGTTCTATCTCTAAGGTTTGTTTCCTCTTGATGTAGCCTTAAGCAGAGTCTGCCGAATAACACTTTCAATGAAAGGCGTTGTTAAGCTTCCAAAAAACTACCGTCTCCTGAAATCTCAACATACATTTTTTCATCCAATCTTCATGATTCTTTCAAGTATTGATCAGTACACCAATCAAACGTGGATGCCCAAGTTTTGTTCTTCTAGGTTGTAGCATTCGTTTGCAGGAACAGTTAGAAATTATAGGTTTTACTCTGTTTTCTCCTATATTGACAGATGCAGTTAGAACTCTAAATCAAACACGGTTTGTGCTAGCTTCTTGAAACTTGACACAGTAAAGTAGTTCTACGTTCTATCTCTAAGGTGTGTTTCCTCTTGTATCCTAAAGCTGGGACTGGCGAATAACACTTATCCTGAAAGGGGTTGCCAAACTTCCAACACACTAGAGTCTCCTGAAATCTCAACATATATTTTTTCATCCAAACTTCATGATACTTTCAAGTAATGATCAGTACACCAATCCCACTTGGATGCTAAAGTTTAGTTCTCCTAGATTGAAGCATTCTTTTGGAGTAACATTTGAATTTTTAGGTTTCACTCTGTTTTCTCCTATATTGACCAATGTAGTTCGAACTCTAAATCAAACACGGTTTGTGCTAGCTTCTTGAAACTTGAAACAGTAAAGTAGTTCTACATTCTATTTTTACTTTCTGTTTCCTCTGGATGTAGACCTAAGCAGAGACTGACCAAAGACACATTCAATGAAAGGCGTTGTTAGGCTGCCAAAATACTACAGGCTCCTGAAATCCCAACATATTTTTTTTCCGACCTTCATGATAATTTCAAGTAATGAGCAGTACACCAATAAAACGTGGATGTTCAAGTTTCGTTCTCCTAGGTTGAAGCATTCGTTTGCAGTAACAGTTTGAATTTTTAGTTTTCACTCTGTTTTCTCCTATATTGACAGATGCAGTTCGAACTCTAAATCAAACATGGTTTGTGCTAGCTTCTTGAAACTTGACACAATAAAGTAGTTCTACGTTCTATCTCTAAGGTTTGTTTCCTCTTGATGTAGCCTTAAGCAGAGACTGGCGAATAACACTTTCAATGAAAGGCGTTGTTAAGCTTCCAAAAAACTACCGTCTCCTGAAATCTCAACATATATTTTTTCATCCAATCTTCATGATTCTTTCAAGTATTGATCAGTACACCAATCAAACGTGGATGCCCAAGTTTTGTTCTTCTAGGTTGTAGCATTCGTTTGCAGGAACAGTTAGAAATTATAGGTTTCACTCTGTTTTCTCCTATATTGACAGATGCAGTTAGACTCTAAATCAAACACGGTTTGTGCTAGCTTCTTGAAACTTGACACAATAATGTAGTTCTACGTTCTATCTCTAAGGTTTGTTTTTCTTGTATCCTAAAGCTGGGACTGGCGAATAACACTTATACTGAAAGGGGTTGCCAAACTTCCAACACACTAGAGTCTCCTGAAATCTCAACATATATTTTTTCATCCAATCTTCATGATACTTTCAAGTAATGATCAGTACACCAATCCCACTTGGATGCCAAAGTTTAGTTCTCCTAGATTGAAGCATTCTTTTGGAGTAACAGTTTGAATTTTTAGGTTTCACTCTGTTTTCTCCTATATTGACAAATGTAGTTCGAACTCTAAATCAAACACGGTTTGTGCTAGCTTCTTGAAACTTGAAACAGTAAAGTAGTTCTACATTCTATTTTTATTTTTTCTTTCCTCTGGATGTAGACCTAAGCAGAGACTGACGAAAGACACATTCAATGAAAGGCGTTGTTAGGCTGCCAAAATACTACCATCTCCTGAAATCTCAACATATTTTTTTTTCCGACCTTCATGATAATTTCATGTAATCAGGAGTACACCAATAAAACGTGGATGTTCAAGTTTCATTCTCCTCGGTTGAAGCATTCGTTTGCAGTAACAGTTTGAATTTTTAGTTTTCACTCTGTTTTCTTCTATATTGACAGATGCAGTTCGAACTCTAAATCAAACATGGTCTGTGCTAGCTTCTTGAAACTTGACACAATAAAGTAGTTCTACGTTCTATCACTAAGGTTTGTTTCCTCTTGATGTAGACTTAAGCAGAGACTGGCGAATAACACTTTCAATGAAAGGCGTTGTTAAGCTTCCAAAAAACTACCGTCTCCTGAAATCTCAACATATATTTTTTCATCCAATCTTCATGATTCTTTCAAGTATTGATCAGTACACCAATCAAACGTGGATGCCCAAGTTTTGTTCTTCTAGGTTGTAGCATTCGTTTGCAGGAACAGTTAGAAAGTATAGGTTTCACTCTGTTTTCTCCTATATTGACAGATGCAGTTAGAACTCTAAATCAAACACGGTTTGTGCTAGCTTCTTGAAACTTGACACAGTAAAGTAGTTCTACGTTCTATCTCTAAGGTTTGTTTCCTCTTGTATCCTAAAGCTGGGACTGGCGAATAACACTTATACTGAAAGGGGTTGCCAAACTTCCAACACACTAGAGTCTCCTGAAATCTCAACATATATTTTTTCATCCAATCTTCATGATACTTTCAAGTAATGATCAGTACACGAATCCCACTTGGATGCCAACGTTTAGTTCTCCTAGATTGAAGCAATCTTTTGGAGTAACAGTTTGAATTTTTAGGTTTCACTCTGTTTTCTCCTATATTGACAAATGTAGTTCAAACTCTAAATCAAACACGGTTTGTGCTAGCTTCTTGAAACTTGAAACAGTAAAGTAGCTCTACATTCTATTTATATTTTTTCTTTCCTCTGGATGTAGACCTAAGCAGAGACTGACGAAAGACACATTCAATGAAAGGCGTTGTTAGGCTGCCAAAATACTACAGTCTCCTGAAATCTCAACATATTTTTTTTCCGACCTTCATGATAATTTCAAGTAATGAGCAGTACACCAATAAATCGTGGATGTTCAAGTTTCTTTCTCCTAGGTTGAAGCATTCTTTGCAGTAACAGTTTGAATTTTAAGTTTTCACTCTGTTTTCTCCTATATTGACAGATGCAGTTCGAACTCTAAATCAAACATGGTTTGTGCAAGCTTCTTGAAACTTGACACAATAAAGTAGTTCTACGTTCTATCTCTAAGGTTTGTTTCCTCTTCATGTAGCCTTAAGCAGAGACTGGCGAATAACACTTTCAATAAAAGGCGTTGTTAAGCTTCCCAAAAACTACCGTCTCCTGAAATCTCAACATATATTTTTACATCCAATCTTCATGATTCTTTCAAGTATTGATCAGTACACCAATCAAACGTGGATGCCCAAGTTTTGTTCTTCTAGGTTGTAGCATTCGTTTGCAGGAACAGTTAGAAATTATAGGTTTCACTCTGTTTTCTCCTATATTGACAGATGCAATTATAACTCAAAATCAAACACGGTTTGTGCTAGCTTCTTGAAACTTGACACAGTAAAGTAGTTCTACGTTCTATCTCTAAGGTTTGTTTCCTCTTGTATCCTATTGCTGGGACTGGCGAATAACACTTATACTGAAAGGGGTTGCCAAACTTCCAACACACTAGAGTCTCCTGAAATCTCAACATATATTTTTTCATCCAATCTTCATGATACTTTCAAGTAATGATCAGTACACGAATCCCACTTGGATGCCAACGTTTAGTTCTCCTAGATTGAAGCATTCTTTTGGAGTAACAGTTTGAATTTTTAGGTTTCACTCTGTTTTCTCCTATATTGACAAATGTAGTTCGAACTCTAAATCAAACACGGTTTGTGCTAGCTTCTTGAAACTTGAAACAGTAAAGTAGCTCTACATTCTATTTTTATTTTTTCTTTCCTCTGGATGTAGACCTAAGCAGAGACTGACGAAAGACACATTCAATGAAAGGCGTTGTTAGGCTGCCAAAATACTACAGTCTCCTGAAATCTCAACATATTTTTTTTTTCCGACCTTCATGATAATTTCAAGTAATGAGCAGTACACCAATAAAACGTGGATGTTCAAGTTTCGTTCTCCTGGGTTGAAGCATTCGTTTGCAGTAACAGTTTGAATTTTTAGTTTTCACTCTGTTTTCTCCTATATTGACAGATGCAGTTCGAACTCTAAATCAAACATGGTTTGTGCTAGCTTCTTTAAACTTGACACAATAAAGTAGTTCTACGTTCTATCTCTAAGGTTTGTTTCCTCTTGATGTAGCCTTAAGCAGAGACTGCCGAATAACACTTTCAATGAAAGGCGTTGTTAAGCTTCCAAAAAACTACCGTCTCCTGAAATCTCAACATACATTTTTTCATCCAATCTTCATGATTCTTTCAAGTATTGATCAGTACACCAATCAAACGTGGATGCCCAAGTTTTGTTCTTCTAGGTTGTAGCATTCGTTTGCAGGAACAGTTAGAAATTATAGGTTTTACTCTGTTTTCTCCTATATTGACAGATGCAGTTAGAACTCTAAATCAAACACGGTTTGTGCTAGCTTCTTGAAACTTGACACAATAAAGTAGTTCTACGTTCTATCTCTAAGGTTTGTTTCCTCTTGTATCCTAAAGCTGGGACTAACGAATAACACTTATACTGAAAGGGGTTGCCAAACTTCCAACACACTAGAGTCTCCTGAAATCTCAACATATATTTTTTCATTCAATCTTCATGATACTTTCAAGTAATGATCAGTACACCAATCCCACTTGGATGCCAAAGTTTAGTTCTCCTAGATTGAAGTATTCTTTTGGAGTAACAGTTTGAATTTTTATTTCACTCTGTTTTCTCCTATATTGACAAATGTAGTTCAAACTCTAAATCAAACACGGTTTGTGCTAGCTTCTTGAAACTTGAAACAGTAAAGTAGTTCTACATTCTATTTTTATTTTTTGTTTCCTCTGGATGTAGACCTAAGCAGAGACTGACGAAAGACACATTCAATGAAAGGCGTTGTTAGGCTGCCAAAATACTACAGTCTCCTGAAATCTCAACATATTTTTTTTCCGACCTTCATGATAATTTCAAGTAATGAGCAGTACACCAATAAAACGTGGATGTTCAAGTTTCGTTCTCCTAGGTTGAAGCATTCGTTTGCAGTAACAGTTTGAATTTTTAGTTTTCAATCTGTTTTCTCCTATATTGACAGATGCAGTTCGAACTCTAAATCAAACATGGTTTGTGCTAGCTTCTTGAAACTTGACACAATAAAGTAGTTCTACGTTCTATCTCTAAGGTTTGTTTCCTCTTGATGTAGCCTTAAGCAGAGACTGGCGAATAACACTTTCAATGAAATTCGTTGTTAAGCTTCCAAAAAACTACCGTCTCCTGAAATCTAAACATATATTTTTTCATCCAATCTTCATGATTCTTTCAAGTATTGATCAGTACACCAATCAAACGTGGATGCCCAAGTTTTGTTCTTCTAGGTTGTAGCATTCGTTTGCAGGAACAGTTAGAAATTATAGGTTTCACTCTGTTTTCTCCTATATTGACAGATGCAGTTAGAACTCAAAATCAAACACGGTTTGTGCTAGCTTCATGAAACTTGACACAGTAAAGTAGTTCTACGTTCTATCTCTAAGGTTTGTTTCCTCTTGTATCCTAGAGCTGGGACTGGCGAATAACACTTATACTGAAAGGGGTTGCCAAACTTCCAACACACTAGAGTCTCCTGAAATCTCAACATATATTTTTTCATCCAATCTTCATGATACTTTCAAGTAATGATCAGTACACGAATCCCACTTGGATGCCAACGTTTAGTTCTCCTAGATTGAAGCATTCTTTTGGAGTAACAGTTTGAATTTTTAGGTTTCACTCTGTTTTCTCCTATATTGACAAATGTAGTTCGAACTCTAAATCAAACACAGTTTGTGCTAGCTTCTTGAAACTTGAAACAGTAAAGTAGCTCTACATTCTATTTTTATTTTTTCTTTCCTCTGGATATAGACCTAAGCAGAGACTGACGAAAGACACATTCAATGAAAGGCGTTGTTAGGCTGCCAAAATATACAGTCTCCTGAAATCTCAACATACTTTTTTTTTCCGACCTTCATGATAATTTCAAGTAATGAGCAGTACACCAATAAATCGTGGATGTTCAAGTTTCTTTCTCCTAGGTTGAAGCATTCGTTTGCAGTAACAGTTTGAATTTTAAGTTTTCACTCTGTTTTCTCCTATATTGACAGATGCAGTTCGAACTCTAAATCAAACATGGTTTGTGCAAGCTTCTTGAAACTTGACACAATAAAGTAGTTCTACGTTCTCTCTCTAAGGTTTGTTTCCTCTTGATGTAGCCTAAAGCAGAGACTGGCGAATAACACTTTCAATGAAAGGCGTTGTTAAGCTTCCAAAAAACTACCGTCTCCTGAAATCTCAACATATATTTTTTCATCCAATCTTCATGATTCTTTCAAGTATTGATCAGTACACCAATCAAACGTGGATGCCCAAGTTTTGTTCTTCTAGGTTGTAGCATTCGTTTGCAGGAAGAGTTAGAAATTATAGGTTTCACTCTGTTTTCTCTTATATTGACAGATGCATGTAGAACTCTAAATCAAACACGGTGTGTGCTAGCTTCTTGAAACTTGACACACTAAAGTAGTTCTACGTTCTATTTCTAAGGTTTGTTTCCTCTTGTATCCTAAAGCTGGGACTGGCGAATAACACTTATCCTGAAAGGGGTTGCCAAACTTCCAACACACTAGAGTCTCCTGAAATTTCAACATATATTTTTTCATCCAATCTTCATGATACTTTCAAGTAATGATCAGTACACCAATCCCACTTGGATGCCAACGTTTAGTTCTCCTAGATTGAAGCATTCTTTTTGAGTAACAGTTTGAATTTTTAGGTTTCACTCTGTTTTCTCCTCTATTGATAAATGTAGTTCGAACTCTAAAATAAACAGGGTTTGTGCTAGCTTCTTGAAACTTGAAACAGTAAAGTAGTTCTACATTCTATTTTTATTTTTTGTTTCCTCTGGATGTAGACCTAAGCAGAGACTGACGAAAGACACATTCAATGAAATGCGTTGTTAGGCTGCCAAAATACTACAGTCTCCTGAAATGTCAACATATTTTTTTTCCGACCTTCATGATAATTTCAAGTAATGAGCAGTACACCAATAAAACGTGGATGTTCAAGTTTCGTTCTCCTAGGTTGAAGCATTCGTTTGCAGTAACAGTTTGAATTTTTAGTTTTCACTCTGTTTTCTCCTATATTGACAGATGCAGTTCGAACTCTAAATCAAACATGGTTTGTGCAAGCTTCTTGAAACTTGACACAATAAAGTAGTTCTACGTTCTATCTCTAAGGTTTGTTTCCTCTTGATGTAGCCTTAAGCAGAGACTGCCGAATAACACTTTCAATGAAAGGCGTTGTTAAGCTTCCAAAAAACTACCGTCTCCTGAAATCTCAACATACATTTTTTCATCCAATCTTCATGATTCTTTCAAGTATTGATCAGTACACCAATCAAACGTGGATGCCCAAGTTTTGTTCTTCTAGGTTGTAGCATTCGTTTGCAGGAACAGTTAGAAATTATAGGTTTTACTCTGTTTTCTCCTATATTGACAGATGCAGTTAGAACTCTAAATCAAACACGGTTTGTGCTAGCTTCTTGAAACTTGACACAATAAAGTGGTTCTACGTTCTATCTCTAAGGTTTGTTTCCTCTTGTATCCTAAAGCTGGGACTAACGATTAACACTTATACTGAAAGGGGTTGCCAAACTTCCAACACACTAGAGTCTCCTGAAATCTCAACATATATTTTTTCATTCAATCTTCATGATACTTTCAAGTAATGATCAGTACACCAATCCCACTTGGATGCCAACGTTTAGTTCTCCTAGATTGAAGCATTCTTTTGGAGTAACAGTTTGAATTTTTAGGTTTCACTCTGTTTTCTCCTATATTGACAAATGTAGTTCGAACTCTAAATCAAACACGGTTTGTGCTAGCTTCTTGAAACTTGAAACAGTAAAGTAGCTCTACATTCTATTTTTATTTTTTCTTTCCTCTGGATGTAGACCTAAGCAGAGACTGACGAAAGACACATTCAATGAAAGGCGTTGTTAGGCTGCCAAAATATACAGTCTCCTGAAATCTCAACATACTTTTTTTTTCCGACCTTCATGATAATTTCAAGTAATGAGCAGTACACCAATAAATCGTGGATGTTCAAGTTTCTTTCTCCTAAGTTGAAGCATTCGTTTGCAGTAACTGTTTGAATTTTAAGTTTTCACTCTGTTTTCTCCTATATTGACAGATTCAGTTCGAACTCTAAATCAAACATGGTTTGTGCAAGCTTCTTGAAACTTGACACAATAAAGTAGTTCTACGTTCTATCTCTAAGGTTTGTTTCCTCTTGATGTAGCCTTAAGCAGAGACTGGCGAATAACACTTTCAATGAAAGGCGTTGTTAAGCTTCCCAAAAACTACCGTCTCCTGAAATCTCAACATATATTTTTACATCCAATCTTCATGATTCTTTCAAGTATTGATCAGTACACCAATCAAACGTGGATTCCCAAGTTTTGTTCTTCTAGGTTGTAGCATTCGTTTGCAGGAACAGTTAGAAATTATAGGTTTCACTCTGTTTTCTCCTATATTGACAGATGCAGTTAGAACTCAAAATCAAACACGGTTTGTGCTAGCTTCTTGAAACTTGACACAGTAAAGTAGTTCTACGTTCTATCTCTAAGGATTGTTTCCTCTTGTATCCTATTGCTGGGACTGGCGAATAACACTTATACTGAAAGGGGTTGCCAAACTTCCAACACACTAGAGTCTCCTGAAATCTCAACATATTTTTTTTCATCCAATCTTCATGATACTTTCAAGTAATGATCAGTACACGAATACCACTTGGATGCCAACGTTTAGTTCTCCTAGATTGAAGCATTCTTTTGGAGTAACAGTTTGAATTTTTAGGTTTCACTCTGTTTGCTCCTATATTGACAAATGTAGTTCGAACTCTAAATCAAACACGGTTTGTGCTACCTTCTTGAAACTTGAAACAGTAAAGTAGCTCTACATTCTATTTTTATTTTTTCTTTCCTCTGGATGTAGACCTAAGCAGAGACTGACGAAAGACACATTCAATGAAAGGCGTTGTTAGGCTGCCAAAATATACAGTCTCCTGAAATCTCAACATACTTTTTTTTTCCGACCTTCATGATAATTTCAAGTAATGAGCAGTACACCAATAAATCGTGGATGTTCAAGTTTCTTTCTCCTAGGTTGAAGCATTCGTTTGCAGTAACAGTTTGAATTTTAAGTTTTCACTATGTTTTCTCCTATATTGAGAGATGCAGTTCGAACTCTAAATCAAACATGGTTTGTGCAAGCTTCTTGAAACTTGACACAATAAAGTAGTTCTACGTTCTATCTCTAAGGTTTGTTTCCTCTTCATGTAGCCTTAAGCAGAGACTGGCGAATAACACTTTCAATGAAAGGCGTTGTTAAGCTTCCAAAAAAATACCGTCTCCTGAAATCTCAACATATATTTTTTCATCCAATCTTCATGATTCTTTCAAGTATTGATCAGTACACCAATCAAACGTGGATGCCCAAGTTTTGTTCTTCTAGGTTGTAGCATTCGTTTGCAGGAACATTTAGAAATTATAGGTTTCACTCTGTTTTCTCCTATATTGACAGATGCAGTTAGAACTCTAAATCAAACACGGTTTGTGCTAGCTTCTTGAAACTTGACACAGTAAAGTAGTTCTACGTTCTATCTCTAAGGTTTGTTTCCTCTTGTATCCTAAAGCTGGGACTGGCGAATAACACTTATCCTGAAAGGGGTTGCCAAACTTCCAACACACTAGAGTCTCCTGAAATCTCAACATATATTTTTTCATCCAATCTTCATGATACTTTCAAGTAATGATCAGTACACCAATCCCACTTGGATGCCAAAGTTTAGTTATCCTAGATTGAAGCATTCTTTTGGAGTAACAGTGTGAATTTCTAGGTTTCACTCTGTTTTCTCCTATATTGACAAATGTAGTTCGAACTCTAAATCAAACATGGTTTGTGCTAGCTTCCTGAAACTTGAAACAGTAAAGTAGTTCTACATTCTATTTTTATTTTTTGTTTCCTCTGGATGTAGACCTAAGCAGAGACTGACGAAAGACACATTCAATGAAAGGCGTTGTTAGGCTGCCAAAATACTACAGTCTCCTGAAATCTCAACATATTTTTTTTTCCGACCTTCATGATAATTTCAAGTAATGAGCAGTACACCAATAAAACCTGGATGTTCAAGTTTCGTTCTCCTAGCTTGAAGCATTCGTTTGCAGTAACAGTTTGAATTTTTAGTTTTCACTGTGTTTTCTCCTATATTGACAGATGCAGTTAGAACTCTAAATCAAACATGGTTTGTGCTAGCTTCTTTAAACTTGACACAATAAAGTAGTTCTACGTTCTATCTCTTAGGTTTGTTTCCTCTTGATGTAGCCTTAAGCAGAGACTGCCGATTAACACTTTCAATGAAAGGCGTTGTTAAGCTTCCAAAAAACTACCGTCTCCTGAAATCTCAACATACATTTTTTCATCCAATCTTCATGATTCTTTCAAGTATTGATCAGTACACCAATCAAACGTGGATGCCCAAGTTTTGTTCTTCTAGGTTGCAGCATTCGTTTGCAGGAACAGTTAGAAATTATAGGTTTCACTCTGTTTTCTCCTATATTGACAGATGCAGTTAGAACTCTAAATCAAACACGGTTTGTGCTAGCTTCTTGAAACTTGACACAATAAAGTAGTTCTACGTTCTATCTCTAAGGTTTGTTTCCTCTTGTATCCTAAAGCTGGGACTGGCGAATAACACTTATACGGAAAGGGGTTGCCAAACTTCCAACACACTAGATTCTCCTGAAATCTCAACATATATTTTTTCATCCAATCTTCATGATACTTTCAAGTAATGATCAGTACACCAATCTCACTTGGATGCCAAAGTTTAGTTCTCCTAGATTGCAGCATTCTTTTGGAGTAACAGTTTGAATTTTTAGGTTTCACTCTGTTTTCTCCTATATTGACAAATGTAGTTCGAACTCTAAATCAAACACGGTTTGTGCTAGCTTCTTGAAACTTGAAACAGTAAAGTAGTTCTACATTCTATTTTTATTTTTTGTTTCCTCTGGATGTAGACCTAAGCAGAGACTGACGAAAGACACATTCAATGAAAGGCGTTGTTAGGCTGCCAAAATACTACAGTCTCCTGAAATCTCAACATATTTTTTTTCCGACCTTCATGATAATTTCAAGTAATGAGCAGTACACCAATAAAACGTGGATGTTCAAGTTTCGTTCTCCTAGGTTGAAGCATTTGTTTGCAGTAACAGTTTGAATTTTTAGTTTTCACTCTGTTTTCTCCTATATTGACAGATGCAGTTCGAACTCTAAATCAAACATGGTTTGTGCTAGCTTCTTGAAACTTGACACAATAATGGAGTTCTACGTTCTATCTCTAAGGTTTGTTTCCTCTTGATGTAGCCTTAAGCAGAGACTGGCGAATAACCCTTTCAATGAAAGGCGTTGTTAAGCTTCCAAAAAACTACCGTCTCCTGAAATCTCAACATATATTTTTTCATCCAATCTTCATGATTCTTTCAAGTATTGATCAGTACACCAATCAAACGTGGATGCCCAAGTTTTGTTCTTCTAGGTTGTAGCATTCGTTTGCAGGAACAGTTAGAAATTATAGGTTTCACTCTGTTTTCTAATATATTGACAGATGCAGTTAGAACTCAAAATCAAACACGGTTTGTGCTAGCTTCTTGAAACTTGACACAGTAAAGTAGTTCTACGTTCTATCTCTAAGGTTTGTTTCCTCTTGTATCCTAAAGCTGGTACTGGCGAATAACACTTATACTGAAAGGGGTTGCCAAACTTCCAACACACTAGAGTCTCCTGAAATCTCAACATATATTTTTTCATCCAATCTTCATGATACTTTCAAGTAATGATCAGTACATGAATCCCACTTGGATGCCAACGTTTAGTTCTCCTAGATTGAAGCATTCTTTTGGAGTAACAGTTTGAATTTTTAGGTTTCACTCTGTTTTCTCCTATATTGACAAATGTAGTTCGAACTCTAAATCAAACACGGTTTGTGCTAGCTTCTTGAAACTTGAAACAGTAAAGTAGCTCTACATTCTATTTTTATTTTTTCTTTCCTCTGGATGTAGACCAAAGCAGAGACTGACGAAAGACACATTCAATGAAAGGCGTTGTTAGGCTGCCAAAATATACAGTCTCCTGAAATCTCAACATACTTTTTTTTTCCGACCTTCATGATAATTTCAAGTAATGAGCAGTACACCAATAAATCGTGGATGTTCAAGTTTCTTTCTCCTAGGTTGAAGCATTCGTTTGCAGTAACAGTTTGAATTTTAAGTTTTCACTCTGTTTTCTCCTATATTGACAGATGCAGTTCGAACTCTAAATCAAACATGGTTTGTGCAAGCTTCTTGAAACTTGACACAATAAAGTAGTTCTACGTTCTATCTCTAAGGTTTGTTTCCTCTTGTATCCTAAAGCTGGGACTGGCGAATAACACTTATAATGAAAGGGGTTGCCAAACTTCCAACACACTAGAGTCTCCTGAAATCTCAACATATATTTTTTCATCCAATCTTCATGATACTTTCAAGTAATGATCAGTACACCAATCCCACTTGGATGCCAAAGTTTAGTTCTCCTAGATTGAAGCATTCTTTTGGAGTAACAGTTTGAATTTTTAGGTTTCACTCTGTTTTCTCCTATATTGACAAATGTAGTTCGAACTCTAAATCAAACACGGTTTGTGCTAGCTTCTTGAAACTTGAAACAGTAAAGTAGTTCTACATTCTATTTTTATTTTTTGTTTCCTCTGGATGTAGACCTAAGCAGAGACTGACGAAAGACACATTCAATGAAAGGCGTTGTTAGGCTGCCAAAATACTACAGTCTCCTGAAATCTCAACATATTTTTTTTTCCGACCTTCATGATAATTTCAAGTAATGAGCAGTACACCAATAAAACGTGGATGTTCAAGTTTCGTTCTCCTAGGTTGAAGCATTCGTTTGCAGTAACAGTTTGAATTTTTAGTTTTCACTCTGTTTTCTCCTATATTGACAGATGCAGTTCGAACTCTAAATCAAACATGGTTTGTGCTAGCTTCTTTAAACTTGACACAAAAAAGTAGTTCTACGTTCTATCTCTAAGGTTTGTTTCCTCTTGATGTAGCCTTAAACAGAGACTGCCGAATAACCCTTTCAATGAAAGGCGTTGTTAAGCTTCCAAAAAACTACCGTCTCCTGAAATCTCAACATACATTTTTCATCCAATCTTCATGATTCTTTCAAGTATTGATCAGTACACCAATCAAACGTGGATGCCCAAGTTTTGTTCTTCTAGGTTGTAGCATTCGTTTGCAGGAACAGTTAGAAATTATAGGTTTCACTCTGTTTTCTCCTATATTGACAGATGCAGTTAGAACTCTAAATCAAACACGGTTTGTGCTAGCTTGTTGAAACTTGACACAATAAAGTAGTTCTACGTTCTATCTCTAAGGTTTGTTTCCTCTTGTATCCTAAAGCTGGGACTGGCGAATAACACTTATACTGAAAGGGGTTGCCAAACTTCCAACACACTAGAGTCTCCTGAAATCTCAACATACATTTTTTCATCCAATCTTCATGATACTTTCAAGTAATGATCAGTACACCAATCAAACTTGGATGCCAAAGTTTAGTTCTCCTAGATTGAAGCATTCTTTTGGAGTAACAGTTTGAATTTTTAGGTTTCACTCTGTTTTCTCCTATATTGACAAATGTAGTTCGAACTCTAAATCAAACACGGTTTGTGCTAGCTTCTTGAAACTTGAAACAGTAAAGTAGTTCTACATTCTATTTTTATTTTTTGTTTCCTCTGGATGTAGACCTAAGCAGAGACTGACCAAAGACACATTCAATGAAAGGCGTTGTTAGGCTGCCAAAATATTACAGGCTCCTGAATCTCAACATATTTTTTTTTCCGAACTTCATGATAATTTCATGTAATGAGCAGTACACCAATAAAACGTGGATGTTCAAGTTCCATTCTCCTAGGTGAAGCATTCGTTTGCAGTAACAGTTTGAATTTTTAGTTTTCACTCTGTTTTCTCCTATATTGACAGATGCAGTTCGAACTCTAAATCAAACATGGTTTGTGCTAGCTTCTTGAAACTTGACACAATAAAGTAGTTCTACATTCTATCTCTAAGGTTTGTTTCCTCTTGATGTAGCCTTAAGCAGAGACTGGCGAATAACACTTTCAATGAAAGGCGTTGTTAAGCTTCCAAAAACTACAGTCTCCTGAAATCTCAACATATATTTTTTCATCCAATCTTCATGATTCTTTCAAGTATTGATCAGTACACCAATCAAACGTGGATGCCCAAGTTTTGTTCTTCTAGGTTGTAGCATTCGTTTGCAGGAACAGTTAGAAATTATAGGTTTCACTCTGTTTTCTCCTATATTGACCAATGCAGTTAGAAATCTAAATCAAACACGGTTTGTGCTAGCTTCTTGAAACTTGACACAATAAAGTAGTTCTACGTTCTATCTCTAAGGTTTGTTTCCTCTTGTATTCTAAAGCTGGGACTGGCGAATAACACTTATACTGAAAGGGGTTGCCAAACTTCCAACACACTAGAGTCTCCTGAAATCTCAACATATATTTTTTCATCCAATCTTCATGATACTTTCAAGTAATGATCAGTACACCAATCCCACTTGGATGCCAAAGTTTAGTTCTCCTAGATTGAAGCATTCTTTTGGAGTAACAGTTTGAATTTTTAGGTTTTACTCTGTTTTCTCCTATATTGACAAATGTAGTTCGAACTCTAAATCAAACACGGTTTGTGCTAGCTTCTTGAAACTTGAAACCGTAAAGTAGTTCTAGATTCTATTTTTATTTTTTGTTTCCTCTGGATGGAGACCTAAGCAGAGACTGACGAAAGACACATTCAATGAAAGGCGTTGTTAGGCTGCCAAAATACTACAGGCTCCTGAAATCTCAACATATTTTTTTTTTCCGACCTTCATGATAATTTCAAGTAATGAGCAGTACACCAATAAAACGTGGATGTTCAAGTTTCCTTCTCCTAGGTTGAAGCATTCGTTTGCAGTAACAGTTTGAATTTTTAGTTTTCACTCTGTTTTCTCCTATATTGACAGATGCAGTTCGAACTCTAAATCAAACATGGTTTATGCTAGCTTCTTGAAACGTGACACAATAAAGTAGTTCTACGTTCTATCTCTAAGGTTTGTTTCCTCTTGATGTAGCCTTAAGCAGAGACTGCCGAATAACCCTTTCAATGAAAGGCGTTGTTAAGCTTCCAAAAAACTACCGTCTCCGGAAATCTCAACGTATATTTTTTCATCCAAACTTCATGATTCTTTCAAGTATTGATCAGTACACCAATCAAACGTGGATGCCCAAGTTTTGTTCTTCTAGGTTGTAGCATTCGTTTGCAGGAACAGTTAGAAATTATAGGTTTCACTCTGTTTTCTCCTATATTGACAGATGCAGTTAGAACTCTAAATCAAACACGGTTTGTGCTAGCTTCTTGAAACTTGACACAGTAAAGTAGTTCTACGTTCTATCTCTAAGGTTTGTTTCCTCTTGTATCCTAAAGCTGGGACTGGCGAATAACACTTATACTGAAAGGGGTTGCCAAACTTCCAACACACTAGAGTCTCCTGAAATCTCAACATATATTTTTTCATCCAATCTTCATGATACATTCAAGTAATGATCAGTACACCAATCCCACTTGGATGCCAAAGTTTAGTTTTCCTAGATTGAAGCATTCTTTTGGAGTAACAGTGTGAATTTCTAGGTTTCACTCTGTTTTCTCCTATATTGACAAATGTAGTTCGAACTCTAAATCAAACATGGTTTGTGCTAGCTTCTTGAAACTTGAAACAGTAAAGTAGTTCTACATTCTATTTTTATTTTTTGTTTCCTCTGGATGTAGACCTAAGCAGAGACTGACGAAAGACACATTCAATGAAAGGCGTTGTTAGGCTGCCAAAATACTACAGTCTCCTGAAATCTCAACATATTTTTTTTTCCGACCTTCATGATGATTTCAAGTATTGAGCAGTACACCAATAAAACCTGGATGTTCAAGTTTCGTTCTCCTAGGTTTAAGCGTTCGTTTGCAGTAACAGTTTGAATTTTTACTTTTCACTCTGTTTTCTCCTATATTGACAGATGCAGTTCGAACTCTAAATCAAACATGGTTTGTGCTAGCTTCTTGAAACTTGACACAATAAAGTAGTTCTACATTCTATCTCTAAGGTTTGTTTCCTCTTGATGTAGCCTTAAGCAGAGACTGCCGAATAAGACTTTCAATGAAAGGCGTTGTTAAGCTTCCAAAAAACTACCGTCTCCTGAAATCTCAACATACATTTTTTCATCCAATCTTCATGATTCTTTCAAGTATTGATCAGTACACCAATCAAACGTGGATGCCCAAGTTTTGTTCTTCTAGGTTGTAGCATTCGTTTGCAGGAACAGTTAGAAATTATAGGTTTCACTCTGTTTTCTCCTATATTGACAGATGCAGTTAGAACTCTAAATCAAACACGGTTTGTGCTAGCTTCTTGAAACTTGACACAATAAAGTAGTTCTATGTTCTATCTCTAAGGTTTGTTTCCTCTTGTATCCTAAAGCTGGGACTGGCGAATAACACTTATACTGAAAGGGGTTGCCAAACTTCCAACACACTAGAGTCTCCTGAAATCTCAACATATATTTTTTCATCCAATCTTCATGATACTTTCAAGTAATGATCAGTACACCAATCCCACTTGGATGCCAAAGTTTAGTTCTCCTAGATTGAAGCATTCTTTTGGAGTAACAGTTTGAATTTTTATGTTTCACTCTGTTTTCTCCTATATTGACAAATGTAGTTCGAACTCTAAATCAAACACGGTTTGTGCTAGCTTCTTGAAACTTGAAACAGTAAAGTAGTTCTACATTCTATTTTTATTTTTTGTTTCCTCTGGATGTAGAACTAAGCAGAGACTGTCGAAAGACACATTCAATGAAAGGCGTTGTTAGGCTGCCAAAATACTACAGTCTCCTGAAATCTCAACATATTTTTTTTTCCGACCTTCATGATAATTTCAAGTAATGAGCAGTACACCAATAAAACCTGGATGTTCAAGTTCCGTTCTCCTAGGTGAAGCATTCGTTTGCTGTAACAGTTTGAATTTTTAGTTTTCACTCTGTTTTCTCCTATATTGACAGATGCAGTTCGAACTCTAAATCAAACATGGTTTGTGCAAGCTTCTTGAAACTTGACACAATAAAGTAGTTCTACGTTCTATCTCTAAGGTTTGTTTCCTCTTGATGTAGCCTTAAGCAGAGACTGGCGAATAACACTGTCAATGAAAGGCGTTGTTAAGCTTCCCAAAAACTACCGTCTCCTGAAATCTCAACATATATTTTTTCAACCAATCTTCATGACTCTTTCAAGTATTGATCAGTACACCAATCAAACGTGGATGCCCAAGTTTTGTTCTTCTAGGTTGTAGCATTCGTTTGCAGGAACAGTTAGAAATTATAGGTTTCACTCTGTTTTCTCCTATATTGACCAATGCAGTTAGAAATCTAAATCAAACACGGTTTGTGCTAGCTTCTTGAAACTTGACACAATAAAGTAGTTCTACGTTCTATCTCTAAGGTTTGTTTCCTCTTGTATCCTAAAGCTGGGACTGGCGAATAACACTTATACTGAAAGGGGTTGCCAAACTTCCAACACACTAGAGTCTCCTGAAATCTCAACATATATTTTTTCATCCAATCTTCATGATACTTTCAAGTAATGATCAGTACACCAATCCCACTTGGATGCCAAAGTTTAGTTCTCCTAGATTGAAGCATTCTTTTGGAGTAACAGTGTGAATTTCTAGGTTTCACTCTGTTTTCTCCTATATTGACAAATGTAGTTCGAACTCTAAATCAAACATGGTTTGTGCTAGCTTCTTGAAACTTGAAACAGTAAATTAGTTCTACATTCTATTTTTATTTTTTGTTTCCTCTGGATGTAGACCTAAGCAGAGACTGACGAAAGACACATTCAATGAAAGGCGTTGTTGGGCTGCCAAAATACTACAGTCTCGTGAAATCTCAACATATTTTTTTTTCCGACCTTCATGATAATTTCAAGTAATGAGCAGTACACCAATAAAACCTGGATGTTCAAGTTTCGTTCTCCTAGGTTTAAGCAATCATTTGCAGTAACAGTTTGAATTTTTAGTTTTCACTCTGTTTTCTCCTATATTGACAGATGCAGTTCGAACTCTAAATCAAACATGGTTTGTGCTAGCTTCTTTAAACTTGACACAATAAAGTAGTTCTACGTTCTATCTCTAAGGTTTGTTTCCTCTTGATGTAGCCTTAAGCAGAGACTGCCGAATAACACTTTCAATGAAAGGCGTTGTTAAGCTTCCAAAAAACTACCGTCTCCTGAAATCTCAACATACATTTTTTCATCCAATCTTCATGATTCTTTCAAGTATTGATCAGTACACCAATCAAACGTGGATGCCCAAGTTTTGTTCTTCTAGGTTGTAGCATTCGTTTGCAAGAACAGTTAGAAATTATAGGTTTCACTCTGTTTTCTCCTATATTGACAGATGCAGTTAGAACTCTAAATCAAACACGGTTTGTGCTAGCTTCTTGAAACTTGACACAATAAAGTAGTTCTACGTTCTATCTCTAAGGTTTGTTTCCTCTTGTATCCTAAAGCTGGGACTGGCGAATAACACTTATACTGAAAGGGGTTGCCAAACTTCCAACACACTAGAGTCTCCTGAAATCTCAACATATATTTTTTCATCCAATCTTCATGATACTTTCAAGTAATGATCAGTACACCAATCCCACTTGGATGCCAAAGTTTAGTTCTCCTAGATTGAAGCATTCTTTTGGAGTAACAGTTTGAATTTTTAGGTTTCACTATGTTTTCTCCTATATTGACAAATGTAGTTCGAACTCTAAATCAAACACGGTTTGTGCTAGCTTCTTGAAACTTGAAACCGTAAAGTAGTTCTACATTCTATTTTTATTTTTTGTTTCCTCTGGATGGAGACCTAAGCAGAGACTGACGAAAGACACATTCAATGAAAGGCGTTGTTAGGCTGCCAAAATACTACAGGCTCCTGAAATCTCAACATATTTTTTTTTCCGACCTTCATGATAATTTCAAGTAATGAGCAGTACACCAATAAAACGTGGATGTTCAAGTTTCCTTCTCCTAGGTTGAAGCATTCGTTTGCAGTAACAGTTTGAATTTTTAGTTTTCACTCTGTTTTCTCCTATATTGACAGATGCAGTTCGAACTCTAAATCAAACATGGTTTATGCTAGCTTCTTGAAACGTGACACAATAAAGTAGTTCTACGTTCTATCTCTAAGGTTTGTTTCCTCTTGATGTAGCCTTAAGCAGAGACTGCCGAATAACCCTTTCAATGAAAGGCGTTGTTAAGCTTCCAAAAAACTACCGTCTCCTGAAATCTCAACGTATATTTTTTCATCCAATCTTCATGATTCTTTCAAGTATTGATCAGTACACCAATCAAACGTGGATGCCCAAGTTTTGTTCTTCTAGGTTGTAGCATTCGTTTGCAGGAACAGTTAGAAATTATAGGTTTCACTCTGTTTTCTCCTATATTGACAGATGCAGTTAGAACTCTAAATCAAACACGGTTTGTGCTAGCTTCTTGAAACTTGACACAGTAAAGTAGTTCTACGTTCTATCTCTAAGGTTTGTTTCCTCTTGTATCCTAAAGCTGGGACTGGCGAATAACACTTATACTGAAAGGGGTTGCCAAACTTCCAACACACTAGAGTCTCCTGAAATCTCAACATATATTTTTTCATCCAATCTTCATGATACATTCAAGTAAGGATCAGTACACCAATCCCACTTGGATGCCAAAGTTTAGTTATCCTAGATTGAAGCATTCTTTTGGAGTAACAGTGTGAATTTCTAGGTTTCACTCTGTTTTCTCCTATATTGACAAATGTAGTTCGAACTCTAAATCAAAAATGGTTTGTGCTAGCTTCTTGAAACTTGAAACAGTAAAGTAGTTCTACATTCTATTTTTATTTTTTGTTTCCTCTGGATGTAGACCTAAGCAGATACTGACGAAAGACACATTCAATGAAAGGCGTTGTTAGGCTGCCAAAATACTACAGTCTCCTGAAATCTCAACATATTTTTTTTTCCGACCTTCATGATGATTTCAAGTAATGAGCAGTACACCAATAAAACCTGGATGTTCAAGTTTCGTTCTCCTAGGATTAAGCGTTCGTTTGCAGTAACAGTTTGAATTTTTACTTTTCACTCTGTTTTCTCCTATATTGACAGATGCAGTTCGAACTCTAAATCAAACATGGTTTGCTAGCTTCTTTAAACTTGACACAATAAAGTAGTTCTACATTCTATCTCTAAGGTTTGTTTCCTCTTGATGTAGCCTTAAGCAGAGACTGCCGAATAACACTTTCAATGAAAGGCGTTGTTAAGCTTCCAAAAAACTACCGTCTCCTGAAATCTCAACATACATTTTTTCATCCAATCTTCATGATTCTTTCAAGTATTGATCAGTACACCAATCAAACGTGGATGCCCAAGTTTTGTTCTTCTAGGTTGTAGCATTCGTTTGCAGGAACAGTTAGAAATTATAGGTTTCACTCTGTTTTCTCCTATATTGACAGATGCAGTTAGAACTCTAAATCAAACACGGTTTGTGCTAGCTTCTTGAAACTTGACACAATAAAGTAGTTCTATGTTCTATCTCTAAGGTTTGTTTCCTCTTGTATCCTAAAGCTGGGACTGGCGAATAACACTTATACTGAAAGGGGTTGCCAAACTTCCAACACACTAGAGTCTCCTGAAATCTCAACATATATTTTTTCATCCAATCTTCATGATACTTTCAAGTAATGATCAGTACACCAATCCCACTTGGATGCCAAAGTTTAGTTCTCCTAGATTGAAGCATTCTTTTGGAGTAACAGTTTGAATTTTTAGGTTTCACTCTGTTTTCTCCTATATTGACAAATGTAGTTCGAACTCTAAATCAAACACGGTTTGTGCTAGCTTCTTGAAACTTGAAACCGTAAAGTAGTTCTACATTCTATTTTTATTTTTTGTTTCCTCTGGATGTAGACCTAAGCAGAGACTGACGAAAGACACATTCAATGAAAGGCGTTGTTAGGCTGCCAAAATACTACAGGCTCCTGAAATCTCAACATATTTTTTTTTTCCGACCTTCATGATAATTTCAAGTAATGAGCAGTACACCAATAAAACGTGGATGTTCAAGTTTCCTTCTCCTAGGTTGAAGCATTCGTTTGCTGTAACAGTTTGAATTTTTAGTTTTCACTCTTTTTTCTCCTATATTGACAGATGCAGTTCGAACTCTAAATCAAACATGGTTTATGCTAGCTTCTTGAAACTTGACACAATAAAGTAGTTCTACGTTCTATCTCTAAGGTTTGTTTCCTCTTGATGTAGCCTTAAGCAGAGACTGGCGAATAACCCTTTCAATGAAAGGCGTTGTTAAGCTTCCAAAAAACTACCGTCTCCTGAAATCTCAACATATATTTTTTCATCCAATCTTCATGATTCTTTCAAGTATTGATCAGTACACCAATCAAACGTGGATGCCCAAGTTTTGTTCTTCTAGGTTGTAGCATTCGTTTGCAGGAACAGTTAGAAATTATAGGTTTCACTCTGTTTTCTCCTATATTGACAGATGCAGTTAGAACTCTAAATCAAACACGATTTGTGCTAGCTTCTTGAAACTTGACACAGTAAAGTAGTTCTACGTTCTATCTCTAAGGTTTGTTTCCTCTTGTATCCTACAGCTGGGACTGGCGAATAACACTTATACTGAAAGGGGTTGCCAAACTTCCAACACACTAGAGTCTCCTGAAATCTCAACATATATTTTTTCATCCAATCTTCATGATACTTTCAAGTAATGATCAGTACACCAATCCCACTTGGATGCCAAAGTTTAGTTCTCCTAGATTGAAGCATTCTTTTGGAGTAACAGTTTGAATTTTTAGGTTTCACTCTGTTTTCTCCTATATTGACAAATGTAGTTCGAACTCTAAATCAAACCGGGTTTGTGCTAGCTTCTTGAAACTTGAAACAGTAAAGTAGCTCTACATTCTATTTTTTTTTTTTTTCCTCTGGATGTAGACCTAACCAGAGACTGACGAAAGACACATTCAATGAAAGGCGTTGTTAGGCTGCCAAAATATACAGTCTCCTGAAATCTCAACATATTTTTTTTTCCGACCTTCATGATAATTTCAAGTAATCAGCAGTACACCAATAAAACGTGGATGTTCAAGTTTCTTTCTCCTAGGTTGAAGCATTCGTTTGCAGTAACAGTTTGAATTTTAAGTTTTCACTCTGTTTTTTCCTATATTGACAGATGCAGTTCGAACTCTAAATCAAACATGGTTTGTTCTAGCTTCTTGAAACTTGACACAATAAAGTAGTTCTACGTTCTATCTCTAAGGTTTGTTTCCTCTTGATGTAGCCTTAAGCAGAGACTGGCGAATAACCCTTTCAATGAAAGGCGTTGTTAAGCTTTCAAAAAACTACAGTCTCCTGAAATCTCAACATATATTTTTTCATCCAATCTTCATGATTCTTTCAAGTATTGATCAGTACACCAATCAAACGTGGATGCCCAAGTTTTGTTCTTCTAGGTTGTAGCATTCGTTTGCAGGAACAGTTAGAAATTATAGGTTTCACTCTGTTTTCTCAAATATTGACAAATGCAGTTAGAAATCTAAATCAAACACGGTTTGTGCTAGCTTCTTGAAACTTGACACAATAAAGTAGTTCTACGTTCTATCTCTAAGGTTTGTTTCCTCTTGTATCCTAAAGCTGGGACTGGCGAATAACACTTATACTGAAAGGGGTTGCCAAACTTCCAACACACTAGAGTCTCCTGAAATCTCAACATATATTTTTTCATCCAATCTTCATGATACTTTCAAGTAATGATCAGTACACCAATCCCACTTGGATGCCAAAGTTTAGTTATCCTAGATTGAAGCATTCTTTTGGAGTAACAGTGTGAATTTCTAGGTTTCACTCTGTTTTCTCCTATATTGACAAATGTAGTTCGAACTCTAAATCAAACATGGTTTGTGCTAGCTTCTTGAAACTTGAAACAGTAAAGTAGTTCTACATTCTATTTTTATTTTTTGTTTCCTCTGGATGTAGACCTAAGCAGAGACTGATGAAAGACACATTCAATGAAAGGCGTTGTTGGGCTGCCAAAATACTACAGTCTCCTGAAATCTCAACATATTTTTTTTTCCGACCTTCATGATAATTTCAAGTAATGAGCAGTACACCAATAAAACCTGGATGTTCAAGTTTCGTTCTCCTAGGTTTAAGCATTCGTTTGCAGTAACAGTGTGAATTTTTAGTTTTCACTCTGTTTTCTCCTATATTGACAGATGCAGTTCGAACTCTAAATCAAACATGGTTTGTGCTAGCTTCTTTAAACTTGACACAATAAAGTAGTTCTACGTTCTATCTCTAAGGTTTGTTTCCTCTTGATGTAGCCTTAAGCAGAGACTGCCGAATAACACTTTCAATGAAAGGCGTTGTTAAGCTTCCAAAAAACTACCGTCTCCTGAAATCTCAACATACATTTTTTCATCCAATCTTCATGATTCTTTCAAGTATTGATCAGTACACCAATCAAACGTGGATGCCCAAGTTTTGTTCTTCTAGGTTGTAGCATTCGTTTGCAGGAACAGTTAGAAATTATAGGTTTCACTCTGTTTTCTCCTATATTGACAGATGCAGTTAGAACTCTAAATCAAACACGGTTTGTGCTAGCTTCTTGAAACTTGACACAATAAAGTAGTTCTACGTTCTATCTCTAAGGTTTGTTTCCTCTTGTATCCTAAAGCTGGGACTGGCGAATAACACTTATACTGAAAGGAGTTGCCAAACTTCCAACACACTAGAGTCTCCTGAAATCTCAACATATATTTTTTCATCCAATCTTCATGATACTTTCAAGTAATGATCAGTACACCAATCCCACTTGGATGCCAAAGTTTAGTTCTCCTAGATTGAAGCATTCTTTTGGAGTAACAGTTTGAATTTTTAGGTTTCACTCTGTTTTCTCCTATATTGACAAATGTAGTTCGAACTCTAAATCAAACACGGTTTGTGCTAGCTTCTTGAAACTTGAAACCATAAAGTAGTTCTACATTCTATTTTTATTTTTTGTTTCCTCTGGATGGAGACCTAAGCAGAGACTGACGAAAGACACATTCAATAAAAGGCGTTGTTAGGCTGCCAAAATACTACAGGCTCCTGAAATCTCAACATATTTTTTTTTCCGACCTTCATGATAATTTCAAGTAATGAGCAGTACACCAATAAAACGTGGATGTTCAAGTTTCCTTCTCCTAGGTTGAAGCATTCGTTTGCAGTAACAGTTTGAATTTTTAGTTTTCACTCTGTTTTCTCCTATATTGACAGATGCAGTTCGAACTCTAAATCAAACATGGTTTGTGCTAGCTTCTTGAAACCTGACACAATAAAGTAGTTCTACGTTCTATCTCTAAGGTTTGTTTCCTCTTGATGTAGCCTTAAGCAGAGACTGGCGAATAACCCTTTCATTGAAAGGCGTTGTTAAGCTTCCGAAAAACTACCGTCTCCTGAAATCTCAACATATATTTTTTCATCCAATCTTCATGATTCTTTCAAGTATTGATCAGTACACCAATCAAACGTGGATGCCCAAGTTTTGTTCTTCTAGGTTGTAGCATTCGTTTGCAGGAACAGTTAGAAATTATAGGTTTCACTCTGTTTTCTCCTATATTGACAGATGCAGTTAGAACTCTAAATCAAACACGGTTTGTGCTAGCTTCTTGAAACATGACACAGTAAAGTAGTTCTACGTTCTATCTCTAAGGTTTGTTTCCTCTTGTATCCTAAAGCTGGGACTGGCGAATAACACTTATACTGAAAGGGGTTGCCAAACTTCCAACACACTAGAGTCTCCTGAAATGTCAACATATATTTTTTCATCCAATCTTCATGATACTTTCAAGTAATGATCAGTACACCAATCCCACTTGGATGCCAAAGTTTAGTTATCCTAGATTGAAGCATTCTTTTGGAGTAACAGTTTGAATTTTTAGGTTTCACTCTGTTTTCTCCTATATTGCCAATGTAGTTCGAACTCTAAATCAAACACGGTTTGTGCTAGCTTCTTGAAACTTGAAACAGTAAAGTAGTTCTACATTCTATTTTTATTTTTTGTTTCCTCTGGATGTAGACCCAAGCAGAGACTGACGAAAGACACATTCAATGAAAGGCGTTGTTAGGCTGCCAAAAACTACAGTCTCCTGAAATCTCAACATATTTTTTTTCCGACCTTCATGATAATTTCATGTAATGAGCAGTACACCAATAAAACGTGGATGTTCAAGTTTCGTTCTCCTAGGTTGAAGCATTCGTTTGCAGTAACAGTTTGAATTTTTAGTTTTCACTCTGTTTTCTCCTATATTGACAGATGCAGTTCGAACTCTAAATCAAACACGGTTTGTGCTAGCTTCTTGAAACTTGACACAATAAAGTAGTTCTACGTTCTATCTCTAAGGTTTGTTTCCTCTTGTGTTTTACAGCTGGGACTGGCGAATAACACTTATACTGAAAGGGGTTGCCAATCTTCCAACACACTAGAGTCTCCTGAAATATCAACATATATTTTTTCATCCAATCTTCATGATGCTTTCAAGTAATGATCAGTACACCAATCCCACTTGGATGCCAAAGTTTAGTTCTCCTAGATTGAAGCATTCTTTTGGAGTAACAGTTTGAATTTTTAGGTTTCACTCTGTTTTCTCCTATATTGACAAATGTAGTTCGAACTCTAAATCAAACACGGTCTGTGCTATCTTCTTGAAACTTGAAACAGTAAAGTAGTTCTACATTCTATTTTTACTTTTTGTTTCCTCTGGATGTAGACCTTAGCAGAGACTGACGAAAGACACATTCAATGAAAGGCGTTGTTAGGCTGCCAAAATACTACAGTCTCCTGAAATCTCAACATATTTTTTTTTCCGACCTTCATGATAATTTCAAGTAATGAGCAGTACACCAATAAAACGTGGATGTTCAAGTTTCGTTCTTCTAGCTTGAAGCATTCGTTTGCAGTAACAGTTTGAATTTTTAGTTTTCACTCTGTTTTCTCCTATACTGACAGATGCAGTTCGAACTCTAAATCAAACATGGTTTGTGCTAGCTTCTTGAAACTTGACACAATAAAGTGTTTCTACGTTCTATCTCTAAGGTTTGTTTCCTCTTGATGTAGCCTTAAGCAGAGACTGGCGAATAACACTTTCAATGAAAGGCGTTGTTAAGCTTCCAAAAAACTACCATCTCCTGAAATCTCAACATATATCTTTTCATCCAATCTTCATGATTCTTTCAAGTATTGATCAGTACACCAATCAAACGTGGATGCCCAAGTTTTGTTCTTCTAGGTTGTAGCATTCGTTTGCAGGAACAGATAGAAATTATAGGTTTCACTCTGTTTTCTCCTATATTGACAGATGCAGTTAGAACTCTAAATCAAACACGGTTTGTGCTAGGTTCTTGAAACTTGACAAAATAAAGTAGTTCTACGTTCTATCTCTAAGGTTTGTTTCCTCTTGTATCCTAAAGCTGGGACTGGCGAATAACACTTATACTGAAAGGGGTTGCCAAACTTCCAACACACTAGAGTCTCCTGAAAACTCAACATATATTTTTTCATCCATTCTTCATGATACTTTCAAGTAATGATCAGTACACCAATCCCACTTGGATGCCAAAGTTTAGTTCTCCTAGATTGAAGCATTCTTTTGGAGTAACAGTTTGAATTTTTAGGTTTCACTCTGTTTTCTCCTATATTGCAAATGTAGTTCGAACTCTAAATCAAACACGGTTTGTGCTAGGTTCTTGAAACTTGAAACAGTAAAGTAGTTCTACATTCTATTTTTATTTTTTGTTTCCTCTGGATGTAGACCCAAGCAGAGACTGACGAAAGACACATTCAATGAAAGGCGTTGTTAGGCTGCCAAAAACTACAGTCTCCTGAAATCTCAACATATTTTTTTTCCGACCTTCATGATAATTTCATGTAATCAGCAGTACACCAATCCCACTTGGATGCCAAAGTTTAGTTCTCCTAGGTTGAAGCATTCGTTTGCAGTAACAGTTTGAATTTTTAGGTTTCACTCTGTTTTCTCCTATATTGACAGATGCAGTTCGAACTCTAAATCAAACACGGTTTGTGCTAGCTTCTTGAAACTTGACACAATAAAGTAGTTCTACGTTCTATCTCTAAGGTTTGTTTCCTCTTGTGTTTTACAGCTGGGACTGGCGAATAACACTTATACTGAAAGGGGTTGCCAATCTTCCAACACACTAGAGTCTCCTGAAATATCAACATATATTTTTTCATCCAATCTTCATGATGCTTTCAAGTAATGATAAGTACACCAATCCCACTTGGATGCCAAAGTTTAGTTCTCCTAGATTGAAGCATTCTTTTGGAGTAACAGTTTGAATTTTTAGGTTTCACTCTGTTTTCTCCTATATTGACAAATGTAGTTCGAACTCTAAATCAAACACGGTCTGTGCTATCTTCTTGAAACTTGAAACAGTAAAGTAGTTCTACATTCTATTTTTACTTTTTGTTTCCTCTGGATGTAGACCTTAGCAGAGACTGACGAAAGACACATTCAATGAAACGCGTTGTTAGGCTGCCAAAATACTACAGTCTCCTGAAATCTCAACATATTTTTTTTTCCAACCTTCATGATAATTTCAAGTAATGAGCAGTACACCAATAAAACGTGGATGTTCAAGTTTCGTTCTTCTAACTTGAAGCATTCTTTTGCAGTAACAGTTTGAATTTTTAGTTTTCACTCTGTTTTCTCCTATATTGACAGATGCAGTTCGAACTCTAAATCAAACATGGTTTATGCTAGCTTCTTGAAACGTGACACAATAAAGTAGTTCTACGTTCTATCTCTAAGGTTTGTTTCCTCTTGATGTAGCCTTAAGCAGAGACTTGCGAATAACCCTTTCAATGAAAGGCGTTGTTAAGCTTCCAAAAAACTACCATCTCCTGAAATCTCAACATACATTTTTTCATCCAATCTTCATGATTCTTTCAAGTATTGATCAGTACACCAATCAAACGTGGATGCCCAAGTTTTGTTCTTCTAGGTTGTAGCATTCGTTTGCAGGAACAGTTAGAAATTATAGGTTTCACTCTGTTTTCTCCTATATTGACAGATGCAGTTAGAACTCTAAATCAAACACGGTTTGTGCTAGCTTCTTGAAACTTGACACAATAAAGTAGTTCTACGTTCTATCTCTAAGGTTTGTTTCCTCTTGTATCCTAAAGCTGGGACTGGCGAATAACACTTATACTGAAAGGGGTTGCCAAACTTCCAACACACTAGAGTCTCCTGAAATCTCAACATATATTTTTTCATCCAATCTTCATGATACTTTCAAGTAATGATCAGTACACCAATCCCACTTGGATGCCAAAGTTTAGTTCTCCTAGATTGAAGCATTCTTTTGGAGTAACAGTTTGAATTTTTAGGTTTCACTCTGTTTTCTCCTATATTGACAAATGTAGTTCGAACTCTAAATCAAACACGGTTTGTGCTAGCTTCTTGAAACTTGAAACAGTAAAGTAGTTCTACATTCTATTTTTATTTTTTATTTCCTCTGGATGTAGACCTAACCAGAGACTGACGAAAGACACATTCAATGAAAGGCGTTGTTAGGCTGCCAAAATACTACAGTCTCCTGAAATCTCAACATATTTTTTTTCCGACCTTCATGATAACTTCAAGTAATGAGCAGTACACCAATAAAACGTGGATGTTCAAGTTTCGTTCTCCTAGGTTGAAGCATTCGTTTGCAGTAACAGTTTGAATTTTTAGTTATCTCTCTGTTTTCTCCTATATTGACAGATGCAGTTCGAACTCTAAATCAAACACGGTTTGTGCTAGCTTCTTGAAACTTGACACAATAAAGTAGTTCTACGTTCTATCTCTAAGGTTTGTTTCCTCTTGTATCCTAAAGCTGGGACTGGCGAATAACACTTGTAATGAAAGGGGTTGCCAAACTTCCAACATACTAGAGTCTCCTGAAATCTCAACATATATTTTTTCATCCAATCTTCATGATACTTTCAAGTAATGATCAGTACACCAATCCCACTTGGATGCCAAAGTTTAGTTCTCCTAGATTGAAGCATTCTTTTGGAGTAACAGTTTGGATTTTTAGGTTTCACTCTGTTTTCTCCTATATTGACAAATGTAGTTCGAACTCTAAATCAAACACGGTTTGTGCTAGCTTCTTGAAACTTGAAACAGTAAAGTAGTTCTACATTCTATTTTGATTTTTTGTTTCCTCTGGATGGAGACCTAAGCAGAGACTGACGAAAGACACATTCAATGAAAGGCGTTGTTAGGCTGCCAAAATACTACAGTCACCTGAAATCTCAACATATTTTTTTTTCCGACCTTCATGATCATTTCAAGTAATGAGCAGTAAACCAATAAAACGTGGATGTTCAAGTTTCGTTCTCCTAGCTTGAAGCATTCGTTTGCAGTAACAGTTTGAATTTTTACTTTTCACTCTGTTTTCTCCTATATTGACAGATGCAGTTCGAACTCTAAATCAAACATGGTTTGTGCTAGCTTCTTGAAACTTGACACAATAAAGTAGTTCTACGTTCTATCTCTAAGGTTTGTTTCCTCTTGATGTAGCCTTAAGCAGAGACTGGCGAATAACACTTTCAATGAAAGGCGTTGTTAAGCTTCCAAAAAACTACCGTCTCCTGAAATCTCAACATATATCTTTTCATCCAATCTTCATGATTCTTTCAAGTATTGATCAGTACACCAATCAAACGTGGATGCCCAAGTTTTGTTCTTCGAGGTTGTAGCATTCGTTTGCAGGAACAGTTAGAAATTATAGGTTTCACTCTGTTTTCTCCTATATTGACAGATGAAGTTAGAACTCTAAATCAAACACGGTTTGTGCTAGCTTCTTGAAACTTGACACAATAAAGTAGTTCTACGTTCTATCTCTAAGGTTTGTTTCCTCTTTTATCCTAAAGCTGGGACTTGCGAATAACACTTATACTGAAAGGGGTTGCCAAACTTCCAACACACTAGAGTCTCCTGAAATCTCAACATATATTTTTTCATCCAATCTTCATGATACTTTCAAGTAATGATCAGTACACCAATCCCACTTGGATGCCAAAGTTTAGTTCTCCTAGATTGAAGCATTCTTTTGGAGTAACAGTTTGAATTTTTAGGTTTCACTCTGTTTTCTCCTATATTGACAAATGTAGTTCGAACTCTAAATCAAACACGGTTTGTCCTAGCTTCCTGAAACTTGAAACAGTAAAGTAGTTCTACATTCTATTTTGATTTTTTGTTTCCTCTGGATGTAGACCTAAGCAGAGACTGACGAAAGACACATTCAATGAAAGGCGTTGTTAGGCTGCCAAAATACTACAGTCTCCTGAAATCTCAACATATTTTTTTTTCCGACCTTCATGATAATTTCATGTAATCAGCAGTACACCAATAAAACGTGGATTTTCAAGTTTCGTTCTCCTAGCTTGAAGCATTCGTTTGCAGTAACAGTTTGAATTTTTAGTTTTCACTCTGTTTTCTCCTATATTGACAGATGCAGTTCGAACTCTAAATCAAACATGGTTTGTGCTAGCTTCTTGAAACTTGACACAATAAAGTAGTTCTACATTCTATCTCTAAGGTTTGTTTCCTCTTGATGTAGCCTTAAGCAGAGACTGGCGAATAACACTTTCAATGAAAGGCGTTGTTAAGCTTCCAAAAAACTACCGTCTCCTGAAATCTCAACATATATCTTTTCATCCAATCTTCATGATTCTTTCAAGTATTGATCAGTACACCAATCAAACGTGGATGCCCAAGTTTTGTTCTTCTAGGTTGTAGCATTCGTTTGCAGGAACAGTTAGAAATTATAGGTTTCACTCTGTTTTCTCCTATATTGACAGATGCAGTTAGAACTCTAAATCAAACACGGTTTGTGCTAGCTTCTTGAAACTTGACACAATAAAGTAGTTCTACGTTCTATCTCTAAGGTTTGTTTCCTCTTGTATCCTAAAGCTGGGACTGGCGAATAACACTTGTAATGAAAGGGGTTGCCAATCTTCCAACACACTAGAGTCTCCTGAAATCTCAACATATATTTTTTCATCCAATCTTCATGATACTTTCAAGTAATGATCAGTACACCAATCCCACTTGGATGCCAAAGTTTAGTTCTCCTAGATTGAAGCATTCTTTTGGAGTAACAGTTTGAATTTTTAGGTTTCACTCTGTTTTCTCCTATATTGACAAATGTAGTTCGAACTCTAAATCAAACACGGTTTGTGCTAGCTTCTTGAAACTTGAAACAGTAAAGTAGTTCTACATTCTATTTTGATTTTTTGTTTCCTCTGGATGTAGACCTAAGCAGAGACTGACGAAAGACACATTCAATGAAAGGCGTTGTTAGGCTGCCAAAATACTACAGTCTCCTGAAATCTCAACATATTTTTTTTTCCGACCTTCATGATCATTTCAAGTAATGAGCAGTAAACCAATAAAACGTGGATGTTCAAGTTTCGTTCTCCTAGCTTGAAGCATTCGTTTGCAGTAACAGTTTGAATTTTTACTTTTCACTCTGTTTTCTCCTATATTGACAGATGCAGTTCGAACTCTAAATCAAACATGGTTTGTGCTAGCTTCTTGAAACTTGACACAATAAAGTAGTTCTATGTTCTATCTCTAAGGTTTGTTTCCTCTTGATGTAGCCTTAAGCAGAGACTGGCGAATAACACTTTCAATGAAAGGCGTTGTTAAGCTTCCAAAAAACTACCGTCTCCTGAAATCTCAACATATATCTTTTCATCCAATCTTCATGATTCTTTCAAGTATTGATCAGTACACCAATCAAACGTGGATGCCCAAATTTTGTTCTTCTAGGTTGTAGCATTCGTTTGCAGGAACAGTTAGAAATTATAGGTTTCACTCTGTTTTCTCCTATATTGACAGATGCAGTTAGAACTCTAAATCAAACACGGTTTGTGCTAGCTTCTTGAAACTTGACACAATAAAGTAGTTCTACGTTCTATCTTTAAGGTTTGTATCCTCTTGTATCCTAAAGCTGGGACTGGCGAATAACACTTGTAATGAAAGGGGTTGCCAAACTTCCAACACACTAGAGTCTCCTGAAATCTCAACATATATTTTTTCATCCAATCTTCATGATACTTTCAAGTAATGATCAGTACACCAATCCCACTTGGATGCCAAAGTTTAGTTCTCCTAGATTGAAGCATTCTTTTGGAGTAACAGTTTGAATTTTTAGGTTTCACTCTGTTTTCTCCTATATTGACAAATGTAGTTCGAACTCTAAATCAAACACGGTTTGTGCTAGCTTCTTGAAACTTGAAACAGTAAAGTAGTTCTACATTCTATTTTGATTTTTTGTTTCCTCTGGATGTAGACCTAAGCAGAGACTGACGAAAGACACATTCAATGAAAGGCGTTGTTAGGCTGCCAAAATACTACAGTCTCCTGAAATCTCAACATATTTTTTTTCCGACCTTCATGATAATTTCATGTAATCAGCAGTACACCAATAAAACGTGGATTTTCAAGTTTCGTTCTCCTAGCTTGAAGCATTCGTTTGCAGTAACAGTTTGAATTTTTAGTTTTCACTCTGTTTTCTCCTATATTGACAGATGCAGTTCGAACTCTAAATCAAACATGGTTTGTGCTAGCTTCTTGAAACTTGACACAATAAAGTAGTTCTACATTCTATCTCTAAGGTTTGTTTCCTCTTGATGTAGCCTTAAGCAGAGACTGGCGAATAACACTTTCAATGAAAGGCGTTGTTAAGCTTCCAAAAAACTACCGTCTCCTGAAATCTCAACATATATCTTTTCATCCAATCTTCATGATTCTTTCAAGTATTGATCAGTACACCAATCAAACGTGGATGCCCAAGTTTTGTTCTTCTAGGTTGTAGCATTCGTTTGCAGGAACAGTTAGAAATTATAGGTTTCACTCTGTTTTCTCCTATATTGACAGATGCAGTTAGAGCTCTAAATCAAACACGGTTTGTGCTAGCTTCTTGAAACTTGACACAATAAAGTAGTTCTACGTTCTATCTCTAAGGTTTGTTTCCTCTTGTATCCTAAAGCTGGGACTGGCGAAGAACACTTGTAATGAAAGGGGTTGCCAAACTTCCAACACACTAGAGTCTCCTGAAATCTCAACATATATTTTTTCATCCAATCTTCATGATACTTTCAAGTAATGATCAGTACACCAATCCCACTTGGATGCCAAAGTTTAGTTCTCCTAGATTGAAGCATTCTTTTGGAGTAACAGTTTGAATTTTTAGGTTTCACTCTGTTTTCTCCTATATTGACAAATGTAGTTCGAACTCTAAATCAAACACGGTTTGTGCTAGCTTCTTGAAACTTGAAACAGTAAAGTAGTTCTACATTCTATTTTGATTTTTTGTTTCCTCTGGATGTAGACCTAAGCAGAGACTGACGAAAGACACATTCAATGAAAGGCGTTGTTAGGCTGCCAAAATACTACAGTCTCCTGAAATCTCAACATATTTTTTTTTCCGACCTTCATGATCATTTCAAGTAATGAGCAGTAAACCAATAAAACGTGGATGTTCAAGTTTCGTTCTCCTAGGTTGAAGCATTCGTTTGCAGTAACAGTTTGAATTTTTACTTTTCACTCTGTTTTCTCCTATATTGACAGATGCAGTTCGAACTCTAAATCAAACATGGTTTGTGCTAGCTTCTTGAAACTTGACACAATAAAGTAGTTCTACGTTCTATCTCTAAGGTTTGTTTCCTCTTGATGTAGCCTTAAGCAGAGACTGGCGAATAACACTTTCAATGAAAGGCGTTGTTAAGCTTCCAAAAAACTACCGTCTCCTGAAATCTCAACATATATTTTTTCATCCAATCTTCATGATTCTTTCAAGTATTGATCAGTACACCAATCAAACGTGGATGCCCAAGTTTTGTTCTTCGAGGTTTTAGCATTTGTTTGCAGGAACAGTTAGAAATTATAGGTTTCACTCTGTTTTCTCCTATATTGACAGATGCAGTTAGAACTCTAAATCAAACACGGTTTGTGCTAGCTTCTTGAAACTTGACACAATAAAGTAGTTCTACGTTCTATCTCTAAGGTTTGTTTCCTCTTCTATCCTAAAGCTGGGACTGGCGAATAACACTTATACTGAAAGGGGTTGCCAAACTTCCAACACACTAGAGTCTCCTGAAATCTCAACATATATTTTTTCATCCAATCTTCATGATACTTTCAAGTAATGATCAGTACACCAATCCCACTTGGATGCCAAAGTTTAGTTCTCCTAGATTGAAGCATTCTTTTGGAGTAACAGTTTGAATTTTTAGGTTTCACTCTGTTTTCTCCTATATTGACAAATGTAGTTCGAACTCTAAATCAAACACGGTTTGTCCTAGCTTCCTGAAACTTGAAACAGTAAAGTAGTTCTACATTCTATTTTGATTTTTTGTTTCCTCTGGATGTAGACCTAAGCAGAGACTGACGAAAGACACATTCAATGAAAGGCGTTGTTAGGCTGCCAAAATACTACAGTCTCCTGAAATCTCAACATATTTTTTTTTCCGACCTTCATGATAATTTCATGTAATCAGCAGTACACCAATAAAACGTGGATTTTCAAGTTTCGTTCTCCTAGCTTGAAGCATTCGTTTGCAGTAACAGTTTGAATTTTTAGTTTTCACTCTGTTTTCTCCTATATTGACAGATGCAGTTCGAACTCTAAATCAAACATGGTTTGTGCTAGCTTCTTGAAACTTGACACAATAAAGTAGTTCTACATTCTATCTCTAAGGTTTGTTTCCTCTTGATGTAGCCTTAAGCAGAGACTGGCGAATAACACTTTCAATGAAAGGCGTTGTTAAGCTTCCAAAAAACTACCGTCTCCTGAAATCTCAACATATATCTTTTCATCCAATCTTCATGATTCTTTCAAGTATTGATCAGTACACCAATCAAACGTGGATGCCCAAGTTTTGTTCTTCTAGGTTGTAGCATTCGTTTGCAGGAACAGTTAGAAATTATAGGTTTCACTCTGTTTTCTCCTATATTGACAGATGCAGTTAGAACTCTAAATCAAACACGGTTTGTGCTAGCTTCTTGAAACTTGACACAATAAAGTAGTTCTACGTTCTATCTCTAAGGTTTGTTTCCTCTTGTATCCTAAAGCTGGGACTGGCGAATAACACTTGTAATGAAAGGGGTTGCCATACTTCCAACACACTAGAGTCTCCTGAAATCTCAACATATATTTTTTCATCCAATCTTCATGATACTTTCAAGTAATGATCAGTACACCAATCCCACTTGGATGCCAAAGTTTAGTTCTCCTAGATTGAAGCATTCTTTTGGAGTAACAGTTTGAATTTTTAGGTTTCACTCTGTTTTCTCCTATATTGACAAATGTAGTTCGAACTCTAAATCAAACACGGTTTGTGCTAGCTTCTTGAAACTTGAAACAGTAAAGTAGTTCTACATTCTATTTTGATTTTTTGTTTCCTCTGGATGTAGACCTAAGCAGAGACTGACGAAAGACACATTCAATGAAAGGCGTTGTTAGGCTGCCAAAATACTACAGTCTCCTGAAATCTCAACATATTTTTTTTTCCGACCTTCATGATCATTTCAAGTAATGAGCAGTAAACCAATAAAACGTGGATGTTCAAGTTTCGTTCTCCTAGCTTGAAGCATTCGTTTGCAGTAACAGTTGGAATTTTTACTTTTCACTCTGTTTTCTCCTATATTGACAGATGCAGTTCGAACTCTAAATCAAACATGGTTTGTGCTAGCTTCTTGAAACTTGACACAATAAAGTAGTTCTACGTTCTATCTCTAAGGTTTGTTTCCTCTTGATGTAGCCTTAAGCAGAGACTGGCGAATAACACTTTCAATGAAAGGCGTTGTTAAGCTTCCAAAAAACTACCGTCTCCTGAAATCTCAACATATATTTTTTCATCCAATCTTCATGATTCTTTCAAGTATTGATCAGTACACCAATCAAACGTGGATGCCCAAGTTTTGTTCTTCGAGGTTTTAGCATTTGTTTGCAGGAACAGTTAGAAATTATAGGTTTCACTCTGTTTTCTCCTATATTGACAGATGCAGTTAGAACTCTAAATCAAACACGGTTTGTGCTAGCTTCTTGAAACTTGACACAATAAAGTAGTTCTACGTTCTATCTCTAAGGTTTGTTTCCTCTTGTATCCTAAAGCTGGGACTGGCGAATAACACTTATACTGAAAGGGGTTGCCAAACTTCCAACACACTAGAGTCTCCTGAAATCTCAACATATATTTTTTCATCCAATCTTCATGATACTTTCAAGTAATGATCAGTACACCAATCCCACTTGGATGCCAAAGTTTAGTTCTCCTAGATTGAAGCATTCTTTTGGAGTAACAGTTTGAATTTTTAGGTTTCACTCTGTTTTCTCCTATATTGACAAATGTAGTTCGAACTCTAAATCAAACACGGTTTGTCCTAGCTTCCTGAAACTTGAAACAGTAAAGTAGTTCTACATTCTATTTTGATTTTTTGTTTCCTCTGGATGTAGACCTAAGCAGAGACTGACGAAAGACACATTTAATGAAAGGCGTTGTTAGGCTGCCAAAATACTACAGTCTCCTGAAATCTCAACATATTTTTTTTTCCGACCTTCATGATAATTTCATGTAATCAGCAGTACACCAATAAAACGTGGATTTTCAAGTTTCGTTCTCCTAGCTTGAAGCATTCGTTTGCAGTAACAGTTTGAATTTTTAGTTTTCACTCTGTTTTCTCCTATATTGACAGATGCAGTTCGAACTCTAAATCAAACATGGTTTGTGCTAGCTTCTTGAAACTTGACACAATAAAGTAGTTCTACATTCTATCTCTAAGGTTTGTTTCCTCTTGATGTAGCCTTAAGCAGAGACTGGCGAATAACACTTTCAATGAAAGGCGTTGTTAAGCTTCCAAAAAACTACCGTCTCCTGAAATCTCAACATATATCTTTTCATCCAATCTTCATGATTCTTTCAAGTATTGATCAGTACACCAATCAAACGTGGATGCCCAAGTTTTGTTCTTCTAGGTTGTAGCATTCGTTTGCAGGAACAGTTAGAAATTATAGGTTTCACTCTGTTTTCTCCTATATTGACAGATGCAGTTAGAACTCTAAATCAAACACGGTTTGTGCTAGCTTCTTGAAACTTGACACAATAAAGTAGTTCTACGTTCTATCTCTAAGGTTTGTTTCCTCTTGTATCCTAAAGCTGGGACTGGCGAATAACACTTGTAATGAAAGGGGTTGCCATACTTCCAACACACTAGAGTCTCCTGAAATCTCAACATATATTTTTTCATCCAATCTTCAAGATACTTTCAAGTAATGATCAGTACACCAATCCCACTTGGATGCCAAAGTTTAGTTCTCCTAGATTGAAGCATTCTTTTGGAGTAACAGTTTGAATTTTTAGGTTTCACTCTGTTTTCTCCTATATTGACAAATGCAGTTCGAACTCTAAATCAAACAGGGTTTGTGCTAGCTTCTTGAAACTTGAAACAGTAAAGTAGTTCTACATTCTATTTTGATTTTTTGTTTCCTCTGGATGTAGACCTAAGCAGAGACTGACGAAAGACACATTCAATGAAAGGCGTTGTTAGGCTGCCAAAATACTACAGTCTCCTGAAATCTCAACATATTTTTTTTTCCGACCTTCATGATCATTTCAAGTAATGAGCAGTAAACCAATAAAACGTGGATGTTCAAGTTTCGTTCTCCTAGGTTGAAGCATTCGTTTGCAGTAACAGTTTGAATTTTTACTTTTCACTCTGTTTTCTCCTATATTGACAGATGCAGTTCGAACTCTAAATCAAACATGGTTTGTGCTAGCTTCTTGAAACTTGACACAATAAAGTAGTTCTACGTTCTATCTCTAAGGTTTGTTTCCTCTTGATCTAGCCTTAAGCAGAGACTGGCGAATAACACTTTCAATGAAAGGCGTTGTTAAGCTTCCAAAAAACTACCGTCTCCTGAAATCTCAACATATATTTTTTCATCCAATCTTCATGATTCTTTCAAGTATTGATCAGTACACCAATCAAACGTGGATGCCCAAGTTTTGTTCTTCGAGGTTTTAGCATTTGTT